>NC_073426.1:810000-946991 GCF_028641065.1 Leucoraja erinaceus
GTGTGCGCGTGTGGGTGTGCGTGTGTGTGTGAGCGTGTGCGCACGCGCGTGTGTGTGTATGTGTGCGAGCGTGTGTCTGTGTGTGTGTGTGTGAGTGCGTGTGGGCGCGCGTGTGTGTGTGTGTGCGCGTGTGTTTTTTGCGCGTGTGTGCGTGTGTGTGTTTGCGCGTGTGAGTGTGTGTGTGCTTGTGCGTGTGAGTGTGTGAATGAGTGTGTGAGTGTTTGTGCACGTGTGAGTGTGTGAGTGCGTGTATGCGTGAGTATGTTTGTGTGTGAGTGTGTATGTGAGTGTGTGTGTCAGTGTGTTTGTGTGTGTGTGTGTGAGTGCGTGTATGTGTGAGTGTGTTTGTGTGTTAGTGTGCGTGTGTGCGCGTGTGAGTGGGTGTGTGTGCGCGTGAGTGTGTGTGTGTGTGTGAGTGTGCGTGTGAATGTGTGCGCGCGTGTGGGTGTGAGTGTGTGTGTGCGTATGCGGGTGTGTGCACGCGCGTGTGTGTGTGTATGTGCAGCGTGTGTGAGTGAGTGTGTGCGTGAGTACGTGTGTGCAGCATGTGTGTGTATGTACGAGCGTGTGTCTATGTGTGTGCGAGTGCGTGTGGGCGCGCTTGTGTGTATGTGTATGCGCGTGTGTTTTTGCGTGTGTGTGCGTGTGTGAGTGTGTGTGTGCGCGTGTGAGTGTGCGTGCGCGTGTGTGTGCTTGTGCGCATGAGTGTGTGAATGAGTGTGTGAGTGCGTGTATGCGTGAGTATGTTTGTGTGTGAGCGTGTGTGTGAGTGTGTGTGTGTGTGTGTGTGTGAGTGTGTTTGTGTGTGAGTGTGTGTATATGTGTGAGTGTGTTTGTGTGCGCGCGTGAGTGTGTGTGTGTGAGTGTGAATGTGTGTGTGTGTGTGTGAATGTGTGTGAGTGTGTGTGTGTGCGTGTGTGCGTGCGTGCGTGTGTGTGAGTGTGTGTGTGTGTGTGTGCATGTGTGCGTGCGTGTGTGTGTTTGTGAGTGTGTGTGCGCGTGTGTGCGAGTATGTGTGCGTGTGTATGGGTTTGTGTGAGTGTGTGTGTGCGCGCATGTGAGTGTGCGTGTGTGTGTGCGAGTGTGTGCGTGCATGTGTGCGCGTGAGTGCGCATGTGTGTACGTGTGTGTGCGAGTATGTGCATGTGCGTGTGTATGAGTTTGTGTGAGTGTGTGCGTGCGTGTGTGTGTGTGCGTGTGTGCGCGCGCGTGTGTGTGTGCGTGTGTGTGTGCGTGTGTGTTTGTGAGTGTGCGTGTGCGCGTGTGTGCGAGTATGTGCGTGTGTATGAGTTTGTGTGAGTGTGTGTGTGCGTGCGTGCGTGTGTGTGTGCGTGTGCGTGTGTGTGTGTGCCATGGGGTAGACCCCCAGGGCACAGTTTGTACAGTAGATGTCTGGGCTTCTGTGTGCTGCGAGCGGGCAACGTCATAAACACACGAGTCGCTCACGCGTTTCCACCTTACAGATTATTGAGGAAAAAGCACTCACCCATTCCGGAACATTCAGCTCCACTCAGGAAGAATGAACCAACTGCAAAGGAGGGAGAATGAAGTCCGTTACTTGTCCACACCAGGTACACAGCAGCAGGAACATGTCAGCCCAATTACCAACCCCCGAGTTAGTGGGAACATCCACTTCATTCCACTGTTCCCACGCATGGCCCTAAACCCTCTCCCCCATCCCCTCACCACCCTCTCCCGTCCCTGCCTGTCCAGCGCCATCCAGCACCCTGCCCCACATCACCCAGCACCCTGCCCCACATCACCCAGCACCCTGCCCCACATCACCCAGCACCCTGCCCCGCACCCAGCACCCTGCCCCGCATCACCCAGCACCCTGCCCCGTCATCCAGCACCCTGCCCCACATCACCCAGCACCCTGCCCCACATCACCCAGCACCGTGCCCCACATCACCCAGCACCCTGCCCCACATCACCCAGCACCCTGCCCCACATCACCCAGCACCCTGCCCCACATCACCCAGCACCCTGCCCCACATCACCCAGCACCCTGCCCCACACCACCCAGCACCCTGCCCCACATCACCCAGCACCCTGCCCCACATCACCCATCACCCTGCCCCACATCACCCAGCCCCTGCCCCACATCACCCAGCACCCTGCCCCACATCACCCAGCACCCTGCCCCACATCACCCAGCCCCACATCACCCAGCACCCTGCCCCACATCACCCAGCACCCTGCCCCACATCACCCAGCACCCTGCCCCACATCACCCAGCACCCTGCCCCACATCACCCAGCACCCTGCCCCACATCATCCAGCACCCTGCCCCACATCACTCAGCACCCTGCCCCACATCACCCAGCACCCTGCCCCACATCACCCAGCACCCTGCCCCACATCACTCAGCACCCTGCCCCACACCCTCACCAGCACCCTGCCCCACATCACCCAGCACCCTGCCCCGTCATCCAGCACCCTGCCCCACATCACCCAGCACCCTGCCCCACATCACCCAGCACCCTGCCCCACATCATCCGTCATCCAGCACCCTGCCCCACATCACCCAGCACCCTGCCCCACATCACCCAGCACCCTGCCCCACATCACCCAGCACCCTGCCCCACACCACCCAGCACCCTGCACCCACCCAGCACCCTGCCCCGTCATCCAGCACCCTGCCCCGTCATCCAGCACCCTGCCCCACATCACCCAGCACCCTGCCCCACATCACCCAGCACCCTGCCCCGTCACCCTGCCCCACATCACCCAGACCCGTGTCACCGAGCACCCTGCCCCGTGTCACCCAGCACCCTGCCCCGTGTCACCCAGCACCCTGCCCCACAGGGCTCTGACGGTTTTGTCCACAAACACCACCTGTCTCCTTCCTCTGTGGCCAGTGCATGGTACATGGTGGAACAATGAGCAGCATGGTCATTGCTGCCTGTACTGCCACATCATCTATCATGTAAGCACATGCATTTATATAAAGAGCACTCGATACAGCTGTTTTACAGTAATGTTCAGCTCTGGACACAGTGCACCTTGAACGAAATTTCGTTGCATTTTACTCTCCAAAATCAAGTAATAGTTAAAAGTTCTAGGTGCGTCCATAAAAATGCCTCATGCGCATGGTTCTGTAAAATAAATATATATAAAAAAGTTTTAAAAAAGTGTCGATATTTAAAAAGTTCTAGCCTCGGTTTTGTTTTGATTGTTCAGTAATCTTATGGCCTGGGGGATGAAGCTGTTGCAGAACCTGGTTGTCCTGCTCTTCATGCTGCGGTACCTCCTCCCAGAGTTAAGCAGTATGAACAGTCCAAATTGTGGGTGTGTGGGGGCTTGAGGTGGGACAGGAAGATGGTGAGGGACACGAAATTGCGGATCAGTTGGGGGAGGGAGTTCCAGAGCCTGGGAGCTGCCCTGGAGAAGGCTCTGTCCCCAAAACTGCGGAGGTTGGACTTGTGGATGGAGAGGAGACCGGCTGATGTGGATCTGAGGGACCGTGAGGGTTGGTAGGGGGAGAGGAGGACAGTGAGATATGGGGGGGCCAGATGGTGGAGGGCTTTGTAGGTGAGGACCAGGATTTTGTAGGTGATCCGGTGGGAGATGGGAAGCCAGTGAAGTTGTTTGAGGACTGGAGTGATGTGATGCCAGGATTTGGTGTGGGTGATGAGTCGGGCGGCTGCGTTCTGGACCAGTTGGAGTCGGTTGATGTAGGTGGAGCTGATGCCAAGGAGAAGTAAGTTGCAGTAGTCCAGTCGGGAGGAGATGAAGGCATGGATGAGTCTTTCAGCAGCAGGAGGTGTGAGAGAGGGCCTGATTTTGGCGATGTTGGGGAGGTGAAAGAAGGAGGTTTTAATGACATGGCGGATGTGAGGCTCAAGGGAGAGGGTGGAATCAAAGATCACGCCAAGGTTGCGGGCCTGGGGAGATGGGGAGACAGTGGTGCCGTCGATGGTGAGAGTGGGGTTATTGATTTTGCTGAGTGTGGATTTGGAGCCTATGAGGAGGAATTCTGTTTTATCGCTGTTGAGTTTGAGGAAGTTATGTTGCATCCAGGTTTTTATAGCTGACAAACAGGTGTTGATATGGGAGAGTGGGGGGGATTGTGGGGGGATTTGGTGCCGAGGTAGATCTGGGTGTCATCGGCGTAACAGTGGAAGTCCAGGTTGAAGTGGCGGAGTATCTGACCAAGGGGGAGGATGTAGATGATGAAGAGGAGGGGGCCGAGTACGGAGCCTTGGGGAACGCCTTGAGTGACTGTGGCTGTAGCAGAGGTGTGGTTATGGAGAGAGATGAAGTGGGATCTGTTGGAAAGGTAGGAACGGAGCCAGCTGAGTGCAGAACCTTCAATGCCGAGGTCTTTGAGTCTGGTGAGCAGGATGTTATTGTTCACTGTATCGAAGGCTGCGCTCAGGTCGAGGAGGATGAGGATGTTGAGGGAACCAGTGTCAGCAGAGGTGAGGAGGTCGTTGAGGACTTTTAGGAGAGCAGTATCTGTGCTATGGAGGGGGAGAAAGCCAGATTGGAAGGGTTCGAATAGGTTATACACAAGGAGGTGGGAATGAAGTTGTGACGCAACGATACACTCCAGGGTTTTTGAAAGAAAGGGGAGGTTTGAGATTGGGCGGTAGTTAATGAGAGGGGAGGGATCAAGACCAGGTTTCTTTAAGATTGGTGTGACAGCAGCAGTTTTAAAAGCGGAGCGGACAATTCCTTGGGAGAATGAGGAGTTGAAGAGATTAGTGAGGTAGGACAGAGAACGGGGAGGCAGGACTTCAGCAGGGGAGTGGGGTGAGGGTCGAGGGAGCAGGTAGTGGGTTTGGAAGAGCTGATGAGTTCAGAGATTTCAGTAGGGGTGACCAGGTCAAACTGGGAGAGGAAGCAGTGTGGAGGAGGGGTAAGGAGGTCAGTGGAGATGTTGAAAGGAGTGGCCTTGGTAGGTGGTGGAGTAGATGCTGGGGAGTCAGGTACAGGGGATAAAGATTGATAGATAGTGCTGATTTTATCAGCGAAAAGGTGGAGGAATGTATTGCAGAGATCCGGAGTAGAGGTAGGGACAGTGTCGGCTCAAGGCTTGAGGAGGTTGCCCACTGTGGAGAAGAGGGTTCTGTGGTTTAGGCAGGGAGGGGTCGGTGAATATGGAGGAGAGGTAAGCAGATTTTGCAGCAATGAGGGCATCTTTGTAGGCAGTGAGGTGGAGTTTGTAAGCTTCATGGTTCAAGTTCAAGTTCAAGTAAGTTTATTGTCATGTGTCCCTGTATAGGACAATGAAATTCTTGCTTTGCTTAAGCACACAGAAAATAGTAGGCATTTACTACAAAACAGATAAATGTGTCCATATACCATGATATAAATATATACACACATGAATAAATAAACTGGTAAAGTGCAAATAACAGAAAGTGGTTATTAATAATCAGAGTTTTGTCCGAGCCAGGTTTAATAGCCTGATGGCTGAGGGGAAGTAGCTACTCCTGAACCTGGTTGTTGCAGTCTTCAGGCTCCTGTACCTTCTATCTGAAGGTAGCAGGGAGATGAGTGTGTGGCCAGGATGGTGTGGGTCTTTGATGATACTGCCAGCCTTTTTGAGGCAGCAACTGCGATAAATCCCCTCGATGGAAGGAAGGTCAGAGCCGATGATGGACTGGGCAGTGTTTGCTACTTTTTGTAGTCTTTTCCTCTCCAGGGCGCTCAAATTGCCGAACCAAGCCACAATGCAACCGGTCAGCATGCTCTCTACTGTGCACCTGTAGAAGTTAGAGAGAGTCTTCCTTGACAATCCGACTCTCCGTAATCTTCTCAGGAAGTAGAGGCGCTGATGAGCTTTCTTGATAATTGCATTAGTGTTCTCGGACCAGGAAAGATCTTCAGAGATGTGCACGCCCAGGAATCTGAAGCTCTTGACCCTTTCAACCATCGACCCGTTGATATAAATGGGTCTGTGGGTCCCCATCCTACTCCTTCCAAAGTCCACAATCAGTTCCTTGGTTTTGCTGGTGTTGAGGGCCAGGTTATTGCGCTGGCACCATATGGACAGTTGCTCGATCTCTCTTCTATATTCTGACTCATCCCCATCAGTGATACGCCCCACAATAGTGGTGTCGTCAGCGAACTTGATGATGGAGTTCGCACTGTGGTTCGCTACGCAGTCATGGGTATAGAGTGAGTACAGCAGGGGGCTGAGCACGCATCCTTGAGGTGCTCCTTGAGGTAGACTGTGAGAGATGATTTCTTTGTGAGTCGTTCAAGTCGGCGACCAGTCAGTTTCAGCTTACGAAGTGCAGGTGTGTACCAGGGTGAAGATGTGTTGAAAGTTACGGTTTTTGTTTTGAGGGGGGCCAGAATGTTAAGGGAGGTAGACAAGGTGGAGTTGAGATGGTTTGTGAGATCATCAGGTGAGATATGGGTTGAGTCCAGGGGGAGAGTGGTGGAGAGCAGGTCAGAGAGATAGTGGGGATCGATGGATTTTAGATTACGGAAGGTGATTTCTCGGAGGAAGCGGGGGCGAGGTGTCGGAGAAGGGATGGTGAACCGTATAAGCTTATGATCAGAGAGGGGGAAGAGGCTATGATCACGGATGCCAAGAGACAATACTAGGACAAACTTGAGTCCCAGTATAATGACTCGGACACATGGAGAATGTAGCACGGTCTGAATAAGATAACTGGCTGCAGAGTGAGGTCTGGCCACATCATTGGTGATAGTGTCACTCCACCTGATGAACTAAATACTTTCTCTGCTTATTTTGAGCAGAAGGCCAACAGGGAGGTGACACCTGGCCCTTCAGTATTACAGTGTGCCTCTTCCCAGAGTGACCTTCGCAAAGGTTAGATCGGCCTTCCTGAGGGTAAACCCACAAACAGCAACTGGCCCAGATGGAGTTCCAGGCCGTGTCCTTAGTAGCTGTGTGGACCCAGCTAGCGGGATATTCACGGATATCTTTGATCTTCCCCTACTCCGTTCCGAGGTACCCACCTGCTTCAAGAAGACCACCATCATGTTAGTGATGAAAAGCAAGAGGCCTGAACGATTACCATCCAGTGGCCTTGACATCCACCATCAATAAACGTTTTGAGAAACTAGTTATGGAACGTAATAAATCCAGTCTACCCAGCGGCCTTGACCCAATCAGCGGCCATCACCTACCGCCACAACAGGTCGACAGACGATGACATCGCCCTAGCCCTACACTCATCCCAGGAATACCTGGATAAGAGAGATACCCAAGTCAGACTCTTATTCATAAACTAGAGCCCTTAATACCACTGTACCACCCTCGCCATTATCACCAAAACACACGGTACTTGGAGTCAGCACTCATCTGGATCCTCAACTTCCCCCAATAAGTGAAGATAGGGGACAAATCATCCTCTACGATATTCCTCAACACAACAAGGATGCGTTCTCAGCCCCCCTTTAATCCTTGTACAACTAACGACTGTGCCACCATGTACCAATCTAATTTGATTTACAAATTCGCAGACAGCACCACCATTGTGATCTTGATTGGTTGGCCAGGGTGGCTGAGGAATGGTTGATGGAATTTAATACAGAGAAATGTGTTGCATTTTAGGAAGTCTAATATGGACAGGACCTACACAGTGAATGGTAGGGCTCTGGGGAGTGTTGTAGAGTAGAGCGATCTAGGAGTGCAGGTGCATGGTTCCTTGAAGGTCGAGTCTCAGGTAGATAAGGTGGTCAAAAAGGCAAAAAGGTCATTGGCCTTCATCAGCCAGAGTATTGAGTATAGAAGTTGGGGGGTCATGTTAAGTTGTACAAGACGTTGGTCAGACCGCATTAGAATATTGTGTTCAGTTCTAGGCACCGTGTTATAGTAAAGACTAGACCAAGTGCAGACCCGTTGGGTCTGTTCCCCCAACGTGCGGTAGTGGGGGGGGAGGGGGATAAGAGGTGTGGATGCGGGAGGGGACAATGTGTGAGGGGGGAAAACGCGACACAAGGAGGGGAGGAGAGGGCGTGGAGAGGGGAGAGCGTGGAGCGAGAGTGGGTGAGGGGGGAAAGGGGGGGAGGAGGGGAGGAGAGGGAGGGGGGGGAGGACCAGAGGATGAGAGGAGGGGGGGCGAGAGGAAAGAAGAGGGAGGAGAGGAAGAAGGGGGGGAGGAGGGGAGAGAGGAGAGGAGGGGTGGGGAGAAGCTGGGAGAAGGAGGAGGGGGGGGGAGGGGGGTGGAAGGGGAGGGAGCTAGGGGAGGGAAGGGAGGAGAGGAGAGAGGGGATGGGGGGAGGGAGAGGAGGAGAGAACGGAGGAGGGAGAGGAGGGGGGAGGGGAAGAAGGAGAGAGAGCCCGAGGGGGGAGGAGGAGAGGGACAGGAGGGAGGGGAGAAGGGTTAGGAGAAGGGGAGAGGAGGGGGAGGGGAGGAGAGGGGGAGGGGGAGGAAGGGATGGAAGAGGGAAGAAGAGAGAAGGAGAGGAGAGAGAAGGGTGAGGAGAGAGGGGAGAGAGAGGGAGAGGGAGGGGGACGTTGGAGAGGGAGAGGAGGAGGGGGAGGAGAGGAGAGGGGAGGAGGGGGGGAGAAGTAAGAGGGGGGGGAGAGGGAGGGAAGAGAGGGGGAGAGGGAGGAGAGGGGAGAGGAGGAAGGGAGAGAAAGGGGAGAAGAAGAGGGAGAGAGAGGAGGAGGGAGTGGGAGAGGAGGAGGGAGAGGGGGGAGGAGGAACGAGGGAGAGAGAGGAGGGGGGAGCGGGGAGAGGAGGAGGGAGGGAGAGAGAGGAGGGGGGAGGGGGAGGGGGGAGGGGGGAGGAGGGAGAGGGAGAGGGAGGGGGAGGAGGGGGGAGGGAGGGGGGGAGAGGGAGGAGAGGAGGGAGGGGGGAGGGGAGAGAAGAGGGGAGAGGGGGCGGGAGAAGGAGGAGGGGGGGGGGAGGGGAGAGGGGAGAGGAATGAAGAGAGGAAGGGAGGGAGAGGGGGAGAGAGGGGGAAGGAGGAGGGAAGGGAGGGGGGAGGAAGGGGGGAGGGGGAGGAGGGGAGAGGGAAGGGAAGGGGAAGGGGAGGGGAGGGGGGGGGAGGAAGAGAGAGAGGAGAGGGGAGAAGGGAGAGGGGAGGGGAGAGGGGAGAAGGAGAGAGGAGTGAGGGGGGGGAGAGGGGAGGAGAGGAGAGGGAGGGGAGGGGAGGAGGAGAGGGGAGGGAGGAGGGGAGGAAGGAGGGGAGGAGAGGGAGAGGGGGAAAGAGGAGGGGGGAGGGGGGGAGGGGGAGGAGGGGGGGAGGGAGAGGAGGAAGGAGTGGGAGAGGGGGGAGGGGAGGGGGGGAGAGAGGAGAGGAGGAGAGGGGAGAGAAGGAAGATGGAGGGGGGAGAGATGAGGGAAAAGAGGCGAGGAGGCAGGGAGAGGGAGGGAGGATGAGGGGGGGAAGAGGAGAGAGGGAGAGAGAGGAGAGGGGAGAGGGAGGAGGGAAGGGGGGCGGGAATGGAGAGGAAGAGGAGAGAGGGGGGAGGGGGAAGAGGGGAGAGGGGGAAGGAGGAGGAGAGGGGGAGGAGGAGGAGAGGGGGAAGGAGGAGAGGGGGAGGGGGAAGAGAGGGAGGGAGGAGGAGATGAGGAGAGGAGGGGGGAGGAGAAGGGGAGAGGAGAGGAGGGAGAGAGTGGGAGGAGAGAGGAGAGGGGAGACGAGAGAGAGAGAGGAGGAGAGGGGAGGAGAGGAGAGAGGCATAGATGGATAGATAGATAGATAGATAGATAGATAGAGAGATAGAGAGATAGATAGATAGATAGATAGATAGATAGATAGATAGATAGAGAGGAGAGGGGAGGGGAGGAGAGGGGGGGAGGGGGGAGGAAAGGGGAGGAGAGAGGAGGGGAGGAGAGGAGAGGAGAGCAGAGAGGAAAGGAGAGGGAGAGAGGAGAGAGAGGGAGGATAGGGGAGGGGAGGGAGGGAGAGAGGGGGGGAGAGGGAGAGGGAGAGAGGGGATAGAGGAGGACAGGAGAGGCAGAGAGAGGGGAGGAGGAGGAGGAGGAGGAGAAGGAGGGGGAGAGAGGAGCAGAGAGGGGGGAAAGAGAAAGGGGGGGGGAGGAGGTAGGGAGAGAGGGGGGGGGAGGGGGGAGTGGGGATGAGGGTAGGCTGGCGGAGAGGGGATAGGGGAAATAGAAAGGGGAGGGGGAGGGAAGGGGGGAGGTATCTCCCGGAGAGGAGGGGAGGGAGAGTGGAGGGGGAGAGAGGGGAGAGGGGAAGGGTGGGTAAAGAGGGAGGGGAGGAGGGGGGAGAGGGGAGTAGAGGGAGGGAGAGAGAGGGTGGGGGGAGAGGAGGGGGGGGAGAGAGGGGGGGAGGGGAGAGGAGAGGAGGGAAGAGGGGGGAGGAGGTGGAGTAAGAGGTAAGGAGTAGAGAGGGGGAGAGAGGAGATTAGGAGAGGAGAGGGAGGGGGGAGAGGAGAGAGAGAGGATAGGAGAGGGGGGGAGAGGAGAGGGGGGAGAGAGGAGGAGGGGGAGAGAGAGGGGGAGAGAGGAGGGGAGGGGAGAGGAGGGGAGCAGAGTGGAGAGGGGGAGAGGGTATAAAAGAGGGGAGGAGGAGAGGGGAGAGAAGATGGGAGGGGGAGAGGAGAGGGGGAGAGGAGAGAGAGGAGAGGAGAGGGGAGGAGAGGAGAAAGGGGGGGAGAGGGGGAGAAAGGAGAGGAGGGGGAGAGAGAGAAAGAGAGGGGGATAGGGAGAGAGATGTGGGGAGAGAGAGGAGGGGAGAGAGAAGGAGAGTGCCTTTTTAATTCAACCGAAACAACCATTTGCAGGCAGTGCTTTTTTACTTCAAACTAACTATATTTTCATTTTCAAACCAAATTAAGGGTACTCACAGTGCTGTAGACATTTGTTCAGTGTCATTCAGAGCTCAGAGTGACAGAGACTAATTGACAGAGCTCCAGCTTGCAGAGACTAATTGAGGCACACCACTTCCTGGTTTTATAGTCCCTTCCCCTGCCTCCAGCGGGGGCAGCAGAGAGAATGGGGAATTTTGTAAAAACATTAATATCTCTGTCATTTTTCATCGACAGGAAAAATCCTCGGCACACATATGGTGGAGGGGGGCTCTGAGCGAGGTGGCCAAAAATGACGGCCGTAGGTGGCGGCGTTCTCTCGGAAATCGCAGCACAGATGGCCAAA
Organism: Leucoraja erinaceus; assembly: GCF_028641065.1. Lineage (NCBI taxonomy): Eukaryota > Metazoa > Chordata > Chondrichthyes > Rajiformes > Rajidae > Leucoraja > Leucoraja erinaceus. The sequence goes on from NC_073426.1 coordinate 821,058, forward strand.
ACCGGTCAAGAACAGACTTTTAGTAATATAGATAGATGGAGAGGGTACAGAGAAGATTTACAAGGATGTTGCTAGGGCTAGATGTTCTGAGCTATAGGGAGTGGTTGAGTAGGCTGGGACTATTCCTTGGAGCGCAGGTGGATGATAGGTGATCTTAGGTGTATAAGATCATGAAAGGAATAGATTGGGTAGATGCATTGAGTTTCTTGACCAGAGTAGGGGAATTGAGGACCAGAGGACATAGGTTTAAGATGAGGGGAAAAAGATTTAATAGGAAACTGAGGGGTAACTTTTCTCACACAAATGGTGGAGGGTGTATGGAACAAGCTGCCAGAGGAGGCAGTTGAGGCAGGGACTATCGCAACATTTAAGAAACAGTTAGACAGGTTTGGAGGGATATGGACCAAGCGAGACCAGGTGGGATTAGTGTAGCTGGGACATGTTGGACGGTGTGAACAAGTTGGGCCGAAGGGCTTGTTTCCACACTGTATCACTCTATGACTCTATTGTGGGCCAGGTATCAAATAATGATGGGAAATGAGTACAGGAAGGAGATCGTCCTGGTGTCAAGACAACAACCTTTCTCTCAATGTCAGCAAGACAAAGAAGATAGTGATCGACTTCAGGCAGTGATTCGGTACACGTGTGTGTGTGTGTGTGTGTGTGTGTGTGTGTGTGTGTGTGTGTCTGTATGTGTGTCTGTGTCTGTGTGTGTGTGTGTGTGTGTGTGTATGTGTGTGTCTGTCTGTGTGTGTGTGTGTGACTCTGTGTCTGTGTATGTCTCTGTGTTTCTGTGTGTGTGTGTGTGTGTGTCTCTGTGGCTGTGTGTGTCTGTGTTTCTGTGTCTCTATGGCTGTGTGTGTGTGTGTGTCTCTATCTGCGTGTGTGTCTGGGTGTGTCTCTGTCTGTGTGTGTGTGGGGAGGGGGACAATGGAGAGACAGAGAGAGGGGGATTTTCAGTTTGCAAACCACACGTTTCCAGTTAAGAGTTGGACACGATTACTGTCAATACGAGCAGCTCATGGAGCAGAGTCAGAATGAGAAACACTGCTTGGACTGTAGATATAGACGTGGCTGGGGGTAGAGGAGTGGGAGAGGGAGGGAGGAAGAGAGAAAGAGAGAGAGAATTGGAGATAGAAGAGAGTGGAAGGGGGAGAGAGGGAGAGAGAGAGAGGAAATTGGAGAGAGAGAAGAGAGAGAGAGAGAGAGCGAGAGAAGGGAGAGAGAGAGTAGAGAGAGAAGGGAGAGAAAAATGAGTGTGATAATGGAGAGAGAGAGAGAGATAATGGGGAGAGAGAGAAGGGGGAGAGAGAGAGAGAGGAAGGGGAGAGGGCGGAGGAGAGAGAGGAGTGTGCCTTGCTTGGTGGAGAAGAGGGATGTGGGAATGTTGTACGCAGGTGGTGACTCACTCTCACACTGTCATCCCCCCCTGTCATTGCGCAGTCTATCTGACTCCCTGCACTCCCCCCCCCCCCCCCCACCCCTCTATGGAGTGAAGCAAATATGCAACGTTTCGGGTCGAAATCCTTCTTCAGACCCGGCCGGAAATGTTGGCTATTTCCTTCGCTCCATAGATGCTGCCTCAAGCCCTGTCCCATTGTGCGAGTTCACCCAAGAGCTCTCCAGAGTTTAAAATCTCTGTGTAGCATCTATCTTCAAATTCCCACTTTGAAATAAAATACAACTTTCGACTAAAACATTTCGCAGCAGGATCGTGATTAGTCGATTCCCACGCATTTTCAATCATCGTTCGATTCAGTGTAATTTTCACACCTGGCTGATATAGTTTTTTTTTAAAGACACAGTACATTACAATAAATAGTTTCAAGCATACCCGGTACTAAATGCACGAACATTAAGGTGGTTACTGATGTTACAAACGGTTATAAATAAATATAATTTAAATAGGAGATTTCTGTGGAAAGAATATTTAACCAGAATATAAGGTGAGGTCGCTGCAAAATTCTCACTTAAAACAATACGCCGTCAACTCAGGATTGTTTCTTAGCCCTCTGACAGGTGTTTCAATCTCACCGCGTAGCTCGTGGTTAATCGATTCATAGCTATCAAGTTTCATTCCTGGTCCGTATCGAACTTCTCCAAATGTAAATGCTTCAAGTTACGCTTCTTGTGTGGTAGTAAGGGTGGGGGGGATGCTAGGATAAAATACCATATATTTGCATTTATATAGCGATCCTGCTGCAAAATGTTTGTCGAGTGTTGTACTTTATTTCAAAGTGGGAATTGAAGATAGGGACAGAGATGCTACACGGAGATTTTGATAGGAAGGAAACATTACAGCAGCTGAGTAAAAGATTAGTCAAATGGTAGGTTCAATGAAGATCGGGCGAGGGGGGTTGGGGGTGGGGGGAAAGTATCTATAGCTTGGGGCTTGCCTAAATGAGTACTGAGATGGATTATCATTCCACGCCAAATTTCTTAGACAACAATCCCTTTTATGCAATTACCACAACTGTTTGTTATGGATCAACGGACTCTGTATGGTTCATGCTCGTAAATTAGTAAAACAAATGTTCTTCTTTAAGTACGGTTGTTTCTGGGATGGGGTGACTGATAACAAATAACCTACATTCTATATTTTGTCATAATGTGGCTGAAACAATGGCATATTTTGTAATATTTATTGAGATAGAAAGATACAACTGAGTTTGAGCAAGATATTACCTTGCAACATTCTGTATGTCTAACAGATATTGTGAAATGGAACTCATAAATGATGGGAGGATTACATAAAACTACAATTCAAAGGTAATGAATATACAGAGTATTCTTATTTCCATCATGAGCATACGATAGTGATATAGGACACCAGGTCCTACTACGGTAAACTCACGAGCTACTACGGTATGACTACGTGTTAAAAAGTATCACATTTTTAGATCTTGAGTATATTTTACATGTGGACATTTTTCAACATGTTGAAAACTCTTCACGAGTTGCCTCGTTTCCTGTTAGCGCTAAGAAATGGCATGTTGGCTTTTATAACAAGAGGAATCGAATATAGGAGCAAAGAGGTCCTTCTGCAGTTGTACAGAGTTCTAGTGAGACCGCACCTGGAGTATTGTGTGCAGTTTTGGTCCCCTAATTTGAGGAAGGACATTCTTTCTATTGATGGAGTGCAGCGTAGGTTTACAAGGTTAATTCCCGGGATGGCGGGACTATCATATGCTGAGAGAATGGAGCAGCTGGGCTTGTATACTCTGGAGTTTAGAAAGATGAGAGGGGATCTTATTGAAACATATAAGATTATTAGGGTTTGGGCACTAGAGGCAGGAAACATGTTCCCGATGTTGGGGGAGTCCAGAACCAGGGGCCACAGTTTAAGAATAAGGAGTAAGGGATTTAGAACGGAGACGAGGAAACACTTTTTCTCACAGAGAGTGGCGAGTCTGTAGAATTCTCTGCCTCAGAGGGCGGTGGAGGCAGGTTCTCTGGATGCTTTCAAGAGAGCTAGATAGGGCTCTTAAAAGTAGCGAAGCCAGGGGATATGGGGAGAAGGCAGGAACGGGGTATGATTGGGGATGATCAGCCATGATTACATTGAATGTATGTGATATGAAAGTGAATTAGGTGTAAAATTAAACTGCTTTTTATGCTTTATCTGATGGGATAAATTGCAGACTTGATTTTTTAAATCTCAAAATTTTGTAACATTGCTAGAAAATGTACCTGCATCTTGGAGGCCGAAGGTTAGGTTGTTAGCCACGAAAGATAGACTTTGTTATCCTTCAGTACAGCAACATCAAGAACGATGTTGCTGTACTGAGATATAGCCAAGTCTATCCCTCATTGCTAGCAGCTGATGGGAAGCGGCTGAAAAGTGACAGCGCTGCTGGGGGGGGGGGGGGAGTTCCTTTCAGAGCATGTGGGTAGTCTGTCCAGGGGTAAAGTTGCGGGGAGGGCAGGAGGGTTGAGAAGGAGGGAGTCGGCCGGGGATCATCCAGTACAAGAGCAGGTCAGCGGGCGATGGATAACAGGACAGCGGGCGGTGGAGCTTACTCCGTGTGCCAGGGCGAGTAACCTCAATTGATCCCTTATTCGCGCTGACACGGGAGTAAGCTCCACCGCCCGCTGTGATGTTATCCATCACCCGCTGACCCGCTCCGCTCTGTGATCTTTGCTCTTGAGCTGGTCCCTTCACTGTCCAGGCGGAGAGCACTGCCAGAGGTGAGCGGGCCGGCAGAAGGCGCTGAGATGGCAGTCGGTTCCGCTGTCCGGTGATGGAGGCCGCTCGTAGCCACGCAAGCTGCTTCCCTCCCCGGCCACAGTGAGTGAGTGAGTGGGTTACTGGCATGAACCCGACCCTCTCCTTCTCAACGCTCTTGCCCACCCCGCAACTTTACCCCTGGCTAGACTCCCCACACGCTGTGAAAGGAACTCTCCCCCGAATTGTCATGTTACTCACGACACGTGACTCATTTATAATTATTTATTTATATTTCTATGAAAATGTTTCCCAATTGGGCCCCGCACCTCCTTAGGCCGGCCCTGCTCCTATCCTTGTCTCCATTTATACGTCACGCTGCCTCGGCAAGATCAGCAGCATTATCAACGACGAGTCACACCCTGGCCATTCCCACCTCTCCTCTCCCATCCGGCAACAGGAAAAGAAGTGTGGAAACGCTCACCTCCAGATTCAGGGACAGTTTCTTCCCAGCTGTTACCAGGCAACTGAACCATCCTACCAACAACTAAAGAGCAGTCCTGAGCTGTTATCGACCTTATTGGAGCCCCTCGGACAATCTTTGATCGGACTTTACTGGACTTTATCTTGCACTAAACGTATTGGCGTTAATCCCTTCATCGTGTAACTGTGCACAGTGAATGGCTCAATTGTAATGGTGTATTGTCTTTCCACCAAGCCCACGGAACCCAACAGGTGAAGGTTCAGAGAGCTCCCACAGGCAGGCGGACCTTGAACCCACCGTCGTGGCCCTCAGCGGGGGGGGGGGGGGGGGGGGGGGAGCAGAGGAAGGCGGCGACGGTAAAACCGGGAGAAGGAACAAGTGCGTGGCCGGGACATGATGGAAATGGTTAATTGTAGCGTTGAGAGGGAGCGGAGAGGCGATGATTTGCTGGGCGAGGGAGAAGGCGCGTCTTCAGACAGAGCCGGCTAACGTGCTGGAACCATTCTGTGGGCTCACTCACTGCCTGGAGCGATGCACAGAGTTTGAAACATGCCGGCTGCAGCTGGTGCGGACAGGCGTGATGCCGGGCAGCAAACCGCCTCCCTGACTCCCAGCCCCACATCAGCAGCCCGGGAACGATCCCTCCACACTCCCACTGGAGCAGGAAGGAGACCCGGCAACAATGCTGGCCCCAGCAACGGTGCCCGGCTTCCGACATCAGACCTGGCATCGGCGCCAGCCGCCCACAACATTGCCCGTCCTCTGCCAAGGGGGCAGTTCGAGCGGCGCCAGAAATCCCTGGTGTCCTATGAACTATGAGGGGATTCTGGTGGACAGTATGGCAACGACTGAATAAGTATTGCCAGCACAGCTTTGTACGGAGAATTTCATCTCACAAATTTGATAAGAGTTGGTGAAGAGGTCACCATGAGGTCAAAATGGTGGGGACTAGTCTGCCACCACATCTTGGACATTATCACCTCGGATGGCACGTCCTGGTCCAACACACATGATATCACGAAGAAATCTCACCACTGCCTCCATTTTCTCAGAAGTTTAGAGAGTCTCAGTATGTCACGAAATACTGCAACAAACATCCACAGATGCATTATAGCAAGTATCCTGCTCGGTTATATCACGGCACATGCAGCAATTCCAGCGCACATGAACACAAGAGGCTGCAGAGAGTGTTGGTCTCAGCCCCGTCCATCACGGCCATAGCTCTCCCCACCATCGAAAACATCTACACCTCAAGAAGGCATCTATCATCAAAGATCCCCACCATCCGGGCCGTGCCCTCATCTCACATCGGGCAGGAGGTACACAAGCCTGAAGTCCCACACCACCAGGTTCCGGGTCAGCTACTTTCCTGAAACCATCAGGTTCTTGAACCGATTCGCAAAACCCTACCTCGGCAACGTAACACCTCTTGCACCAGCATGAACATGTTTTTGAACTGCCCTAATCTCTAATGTTTTGTTTGTTACAGTTACCGTACAGTAGAATTTTATACATAAATATATATAACTTGTTTTTTGTAATGCTTTGCCGAAAGCATATTTTGAAATGTACAAAGAAGCACAAAGCGCTGGAGTAACTCAGCGGGCCAGGCAGTATCTCTGGAGAAGACGGATAGGTGAGGTTTCGGCTCCGGCTCCGGCTCGGGGCCCTTCTTCATTGACCCAGTAACTCACCGCACTGGGCAGTCCCGGCACCGGCCCACGCCTCCGCTCACGCCCCTCCGATACCCCTTCACCCGCCCGCCGCCCGGCTGCCCTGGGCTGTAGTCACCCCCCCCCCCCCCCCCCCCACCCCCCCACCGCCCCCACCCCCCCCCCCCCAAACCCCGCCCGGCCCCCCCCCCCCCCCCCCCCCCCCGGCCCCCCCCCCCCCCCCCCGGCCCCCCCCCCCCCCCCCCCCCCCCCCCCCCCCCCGGCCCCCCCCCCCCCCCCCCCCCCCCCCCCCCCCCCCCCCCCCCCGCCCCCCCCCCCCCCCCCCCCCCCCCCCCCCCCCCCCCCCCCCGCTCCCCCCCCCCCCCGCCGGTGCCCCCCCCCCCCTCACCGGCCGAGATCAGGCCGAGGCCGAGGAACCGGGCCGCTCGCCGCAGCTCTTCCGCCGCCATTTCTCGTTGGCCGCTGGGTTACATCCCGGCCGATTGTCGGTGTGTGTTGGCCGGGCGCTGGGCCTCGGTGCCGGGCTGGCTCCGCTCCATGCCGGGGACCTCTCCGCGCCGCCTCGGCCCGTCCGTCTCCCGTTAGTCTCCGGCCCCGGACAGCGGCTCTGACAGCAACATGGCGCCGCGCACGCGCACTCACGGCTGCCTGCCGGCACTGCGCGCAATACGCCTGCGCACTCACGGCTGCCTGTCGGTACTCCCCGGACGTGCCTGTGTGTTGCCGGCCAGACGCTGTGTGTGCGTAAGGCACGCGAAGACAAATAGAAGGCCGCCATCTTTGATAAAGGCGTTTGATGGCGGTCAAGGACGGAACGCTCCTGGCGCATGTCTGCCGCCTGTACGGGTGATGCTGCTGCAGGTGATTGGGCTCCCCGGGTCAGCCCCGCCAAGTGGGTATGTATGTGTTGGCTGGAGGCGACCCGGGGCCGGTGGAGCAGCTGGTACTCCAGGGTGCCGCCTCCTTGCTTGGCGATGGGCTGCCAGTCAGTGCCCAATGCCCAGCCCCGGCCTGGACCAGCGACCCTGACCTACAGTAGGTATGTTACAAAACGTACCTGAATCGTGGCTGAGCATCTGCCCCTCCCCTTGTGTTTGATTTTGGAGCTGTTTGGAGGGACCGATTTTTACTAGGCGCCAATCGTGAGCCTAGTGCGGGCGACCCGGTCCACAGTCAGGATTACAAAATTTAAAAGCTCTGTGAAGGAAGGGGCAGCCCCACGGCCATGGTATACCTCAAAATGTGTCACATTTTAATTTTCTTATGTAAGCTCATTTTGGGCTTTTTACCCCCAGTAGTTTTCGGGGGCACTAGGGTCGGAGCAAACGACGTTCCACATGAACCGGAGCCGGGGCATTTATTTAGGGGAGGAACACTTTCCTTCCATTTGGCCTATAAATTAATGTAAATTAGATATAAAAATCATGTTATATGTGAATTATTTGTGAATAATCTTTGGGGACACTTAGGCTATTTAAAATGTTAATGAAATGTGCTTTTGAGTGCTTTTTTGTAATGCCATTGAAAATGGGAACAAGATGTAATTTCCGAGTATGAAAATGGTCATAACTTTTTTAATACTTGAGATATGAAGTGAATTTGGTGTCAAATTAAACTATTGTTATGCTTTATCGGGGGGATAAATTGCAGACTTGATTTTTTAAATCTCAAAATTTTGTAACATTGCTACCTACAGAGGCTGGAGCGACCGGCCGCTTCTGCCGCCCGTGAGTGCGGGCGTTCACAGTCAGGATTACAAACAAGATGTGAAGGAAGGGGAGACCACGGCCATGATACCTCAAAATGTTCACATTTTATTCAATGTAAATGGGGGGCGGGGGTTGGGAAGGCGGGGTGGGGGGGGTGGGGGGAGGTGGGGAAGGTGGAGTGGGGGTGGGGAGTGGGAGGGGAAGGGGGTGGGGGGGGGGGATGGGGGGAAGGAAGGCGGTGGGGGGGTGGGGAATGGTGGGGGGGAGTGAGGGGGATGTGGGTGGAGTGGAAGGGGGTGGGGGGGTTGGGAAGGCGGGTGGGGTGGGGGGGGGGTTGGGAAGGTGGGGTGTGGGGGGATTGGGAAGGTGGAGTGGGAGGGGGGGGGGATAGGAAGGCGGGGTGGGGGAAGGCGGGGGTGGGAAGGGGGTGGTTGGGGGTGGAAGGTGGGCGGGGGCTAGGACGGCCGCTGAGCGGGTAGGTGGGTGGGCTGGGATTAGACTTCGGGCAGGTCCGGTCCGGTTGCCGACAACCGGCAGAAGGAGCAGCACGTCGGCAAGCTCGAGTCCTCGAGGCAGATGGAGAAGGGCCTGTGGCACTCAGCGCACTGTGGGGAGAGGGAGGGGAGAGTCAGCGGAGAACGAGCTGGGCACGGGCACTCGTGGCTACACACCGGTCCATCCCTCCCTCACCGGGTGGTTTGGGATTATTTTGGATGTCATGGTGTGACAGTGTGGAAACAGGCCCTTAGGCCCAACTTGCCCACACAAGCCAACATGTCCCAGCTACAACTAGTCCCACCTGCCCGCATTTGATCCATATCCGTTCAAAGATGTCCTATCCATGATGTACCTGTCTGTTTGTTAAATGTTGGGATAGTCCCAGCCTCACCTACCTCCTCAGGCAGCTTGTTCCATACACCCACCACCCTTTGTGTGAAAAGGTTACCCTTCAGATTTATATTAAATATTTCCCCCTTCACCTTAAACCTATGCCCTCTGGTCCTCGATCTGGCAAGAAACTATTCCTCCCGTGTGGCGACGCCTTTGCCCGAGGGGCAATGTCTCATGTTCACTCTCACACTTCCTGGTGTTAACCCCCACCATCAACCCCACAGCACTCTCTGAACAGGGCCACGACTCCAGCGTCTCCCTCCAGCCATGGACCTGCTGCACGCAACAAAAGATTGTCACTGTACTTCCCACAGTACGTGACAATGATAAACTAAACCTCAAATGCTGGTCTGCAGCGAACATGGGGTCTCTCGTTCTCATTCTGACACAGCGGGCCCCAAATGATCCCCCGTGTCCCAGCTTTCGGAGCTAGTAACCGGTGGCTACGGTGCATGGGCTGACCGGGATGGGGGTAGCCCGGGGGCGGTTACCGGACAATGCGCGCGGCGCGCAGGGGCCAAGCCGCCCACCTGAACCACGTTCTCGCCGCCCAGCTTGCGTTGAGACTGCACCGCTGGGATCTGGTCTAGTCGCTCGATGTTCCATAAAAGCACCGTGGAATCCTAGGGGAAGCGAGATATGGAATGAGGAAGGATTGGGATGGGGTGGAGGGTTCAAGCAAGCATGTGTCGCTTTACAAAAAAAGACACAAAGTGCTGGAGTAACTCAGCGTGTCAGGCAGCGTCTCTCCGTGAAGTTTAAACGATATCAGATTGTCAGATGACAACGAGTTGCAATAAAGGGGGCTTTTCCGGGTTGGCTGCCAGTGACTAGCGGAGTTCCACGAGGCTCGGTGCTGGGGCCGCTACTCTTCACGTTATATATTAATAATTTGGATGAGGGGATGGAAGGCTTTGTGGCTAAATTTGAGGATGATACGAGAATAGGTGGAAGGGCAGGAAGTGTAGAAAAAGCAGGGACTCTGCAGAAGGACTTGGACAGGTAGGGAGAGTGGGCAGATGAAAAGGGACTTGGGAGTGCTGGTGCAGGATTCCCAAAAAGTTAATCTGCAAGTCGAATCGGTAGTAAAGAAAGCAAACTCAATGTTAGCATTTATTTCGAGAGGGCTTGTATACAAAAGCAGGGATGTAATGCTGAGGCTCTATAAAGCGCTGGTCAGGCCGCATCGGGAATATTGTGAGCAGTTTTGGGCACCATATCTGAGGAAGGGTGTGCTGGCCTTGAAGAGGGTCCAGAGGAGATTTACAAGAATGATCCCAGGATTGAGTAGGTTTATCCATGATGAGCGTTTGTCGGCACTGGGCCTGGACTCGTTGGAATATGGAAGAATGAGGGGGGACTTCATCGAAACGTACAGAATAGTGAAAGGTTTGGATAGAGTGGATGTGGAGAGGATGATTCCACTAGTGGGAGAGTCTATGACTAGAGGTCATAGCCTCAGAATTAAAGGACGTTCTTTTAGGAAGGAGATGATAAATTTCTTTAGTGAGAGGGTGGTGAATCTGTGGATTTTTTTGACACTGAAGGCTGTGGAGGTAAAGTCAGTGGATATTTTGAAGGCAGAGCTAGATAGATTCTTGGTTAGTACAGGTGTCAGAGGTTGTGGGGAGATGGCATGAGAATGGAATTAGGAGGGAGAGATAGATCAGCCATGATTGAATGGCGGAGTAGACTTGTTGGGCAGAATGGCCAAATTCTACTATCAATTGTGACCTTATAACGGTTAGGGTCGTGATCCTCCTTCACACTCTGTTCTCCAGAGATGCTGCCTGACCCGCCGAGTCACTCCAGCACTTTGTATCTTTTTTCGCCAGTAGCCCGCGACCGAACACCCTTCCCCCCAATATTTGGCTTTGTTTTGTGGCGGGCTGGGGGGCATTTGCCCAACCAGGGGTCAGCAATGAGACACTGCATCCAGCGGCACGGCTGAACCCCGCTGGCCCGCTGTTGCTTGTGCGCATGGATGAGGCCACATCAACCCGCGGCGCGGCGGTACAGCCGCTGAAACCAGTGTGAACGGGTGATGGATGGTCGGTATGGGCCGAAGGGCCTGTGTCCGTGCTGTGAGTGGCCGGGGGGCATTACCTTGCAGGCGGACAGAACTCTGGCGTTGTCCGCGGAAATGTCCACGTCCGTCACCCAGTCATTGTGGTGCTGTGTGGGGAACAATCCCCATCTGGTGAGCGGTGGCGTTCCCTCCCCGCCAAGCCCCCGCCCTCCACACCCCCCCCGCCCCCGCCCGCACCTCCCGCCCCCCGCCCTCCTCACCCTCCCCGCCCGCCCTCCTCACCCTCCCTCCCCCCCCGCCCGCACCTCCCCCCCCGCCCCCGCCCGCACCTCCCTTACCCCCGCCCCGCCCGCCCTCCCTCCCCGCCCCCTTCAGCTCCTCGCAGCGACAGGGTCTCCTGCAGTGTCCTGGTGTCCCGTGTGGGCCGAAGAGCAGCGTTGGGATGGTTGGGATCGCGGCACGGTTGCGGTACCGGTGGAGTGACCCCCCCACCAAGTGTGCCGAGCAGGGCGTTGTGCTGGTGCAGGGACCACCGTCCCAATGACGGCCGCAACGCCGTAACCTTCTTCAGGCCTTGGTTCCCTGCTGTCCCCACCCCCGCGTCACCTGGACCTGAACCTCCCCTCTCTATGCCCCGCCTTCAACCACCCCGAGACACGGAATACGGCCCCTTTGGTGCAACTTGTCCCCGCTCACTCACACACAGTCTCTCTGAGCTGGGCCCACTTGCCCGTGCATAGCCCATATCCCTCTGTACTTCCTTTATCCAATCTCCCCTCACAACTCGAGCCCTCCAGTCCCAGCAACACCCGTGTGAACCTTCAGTCCTCCCTCTCCAGCTTGATGACATCCCTCCTATAGTGTGGTGACCAGAACCGCACACAGTGCTCCATGTGTGAGCTTAACAACCAGCTGTACTGATGTAACATGACGTCCCAACTACTGTTCTCAATGCCCTGACTGAAAACAAGTGTGCCATATACCAGTGTAGGAAGGAACTGCAGATGCTGGTTTAAACCGAAGATAGACACAAAATGCCGGAGTCACTCAGGGGGTTAGACAGCATCTCTGGAGAGAGGGAATGGGTGATGATTTGGGTCTGAAGAAGGGTCTTGACCCGAAACGTCTCCCATTCCTTTTCTCCAGAGATGCTGTTTGACCCACTGAGTTACACAGCTTCGGTGCCATATACCTTCTTCACCACCCATGTCTACCCGTGTCACCCCTTTGGATCTTATAGAAACATATAAAATTATAAAAGGACTGGACAAGCTAGATGCAGGAAAAATGTTCCCAATGTTGGGCGAGTCCAGAACCAGGGGGCCACAGTCTTAGAATAAAGGGGAGGCTATTTAAGACTGAGGTGAGAACAAACTTTTCCACCCAGAGAGTTGTGAATTTGTGGAATTCCCTGCCACAGATGGCAGTGGAGGCCAAATCACTGGATGGATTTAAGAGAGAGTTAGATAGAGAACTAGGGGCTAGTAGAGTCAAGGGATATGGGGCGAAAGCAGGCACGGGTTATTGATTGGAGACGATCAGCCATGATTACAATGAATGGCGGTGCTAGCTCGAAGGGCCGAATGGCGTCCTCCTGCGCCTACTTTCTATGTTTCTATGGTGAACTGTGTACTGTTCCACAGTACTCTACATTCTGTCATTGGAGACCCTCGGACTACCTTTAATCAGACTTTACCTTGCACTAAACGTTATTCCCTTAATCTTGTATCTGTACAATGTGGACGGCTCGATTGTGACCATGTACAACCTTCCACTGATCGGATCGCATACAAACAAGCTGACAGTGAAAACTGTACCTTGGTACACGTGACACTAACCTAAACTGACATCCAATGTGTGTGTGTCCTGCTCTGCTATAACGGACCAAAATGCATCAACCACACGTCTGTTAAATTCCACCTGTCGTTTCTTGGCGCAGTTCCCCTGTAGATTTAGATAGACCCTGTTGTTATCTTAGATAACCTCCTTCACTGCCAATCGCACCACTAATCCTGGTGTCATCCATGTTAATGATCAGTGCAATGAGCACAGTGCTGACCCCCGGGGCACGCCACTGGTCACGGGCAGTCACTGCCACATTCTGCCATCAGCTAGCTCACCCCCTGCCATGTGACATGGACCTGCCAACCACATGGGAACCTCGTCAAAGGCCCTTGCTAAAGTCATAGACAACATGTACTGCTCATCACGTCCCAGCCGGGCCATTCCCTTGTGTGTGAGACCCCGCCCGGAGCTCGCCGCACCCCAGTCCCAGTGCCAGAAGCTCCTTGCTCATCGTTGGTTGGTCGCTGCTGGTGGAGCCGACGCAAGGTCCCACGCGTCATCATCTCACCCACCCCCCCCCCCCCCCCACCCCCCCCCCCCCCCCCCCCCCCCCAAGCCTCGGGCACCAGGCTTCCCCCCACCCTCACGTCTATCAACGTCCTGGCTGTGTGGCAGTTGAACCAAGGGCAGTACCTTCAAGACCAGCTTGGTGTACAGACCAGCCGTGTCCCAGATTGATACCGAGTGGTCATACGATCCCGCCACGATCAGGTTGGCTGCAGGACAATAACACACGGCAACACATAGAGAAACAAATTAATATCCTATCTCAGTTGCCACTCCCCGTCACTGCCCGTGACCCTGGATGAGAGAGAGAAGGAATCATTCAGGGTTCCCGCTCCTGATCACACTCCACTGCGCCTATTTTAGAGAGGGGGGCAGCGGGGGCTGTTCAGCTGGTCAGTCGGGGCCTGCGTGTAATCAGTCAGCACTAGTTCCCGGGCCCAATGTTTGTGGGTTCGCGGTGGAACTGACATTGGAGGCTGACTCTGGATCACTGCTGGCAGCTTGCAGCCCCACCCAGCCGCCTCTACACATGCTGCCTGTCCCGGGGCTGCCAATGACCTCAGACAGAGACCTCCTGGCAAACTGGCAGCGTGTGTCCATCAGTGTGGTGTGTCTGTGTCTCGCTCAGTGTGTATGTGTGTCCCTCGGTGTGTGTGTGTCCCTCAGTGTGTGTGTGTGTGTCCCTCAGTGTGGGGAGTGTGTGTGTGTGTCCCTTAGTGTGTGTGTCCCTCAGTGTGTGTGTGTGTGTGTCCCTCAGTGTGTGTGTGTGTGTCCCTCAATGTGTGTGTGTGTGTGTCCCTCAGAGTGTGTGTGTGTGTGTATCCCTCAGTGTGTGTGTGTGTGTGTCTCTCTGTGTGTGTGTGTGTGTGTGTCCCTCAGTGTGTGTGTGTGTGTGTCCCTCAGTGTGTGTGTGTCCCTCAGTGTGTGTGTGTGTGTGTCCCTCAGTGTGTGTGTGTGTTCCTCAGTGTGGGTGTGTGTGTGTGTCCCTCAGTGTGTGTGTGTGTGTGTGTGTCCCTCAGTGTGTGTGTGTGTGTGTGTTCCTCAGTGTGTGTGTGTGTGTGTGTTCCCTCAGTGTGTGTGTGTGTGTGTGTCCTCAGTGTGTGTGTGTGTGTGTGTTCCTCAGTGTGTGTGTGTGTGTGTGTCCTCAGTGTGTGGGTGTGTGTTCCTCAGTGTGTGTGTGTGTGTGTGTCCTCAGTGTGTGTGTGTGTGTCCCTCAGTGTGTGTGTGTGTGTGTGTGTCCCTCAGTGTGTGTGTGTCCCTCAGTGTGTGTGTGTGTCCGTGTGTGTGTGTGTTCCTCAGTGTGTGTGTGTGTGTGTGTGTGTGTTCCTCAGTGTGTGTGTGTGTGTCCCTCAGTGTGGGGAGTGTGTGTGTGTGTGTCCTCAGTGTGTGTGTGTGTCCTCAGTGTGTGTGTGTGTGTCCTCAGTGTGTGTGTGTGTCAGTGTGTGTGTGTGTGTCCCTCAGTGTGTGGGTGTGTGTGTGTGTGTGTGTTCCTCAGTGTGTGTGTGTGTGTGTGTGTGTGTGTGTTCCTCAGTGTGTGTGTGTGTGTCGGTGTGTGTGTGTGTTCCTCAGTGTGTGTGTGTGTGTGTGTGTGTGTGTGTGTCCCTCAGTGTGGGGAGTGTGTGCCGTGTGTGATCGGCCTCTCTCCCCAGCTGGTCTCGGCGCTGCTTTACCAGCCCGGTATTGCCGCGCTCACTCACCGTCCCGGGAGAAGGTACAGGAGCTGACGCAGCCCCTGTGTCCACCTGCCAGCTTCAGGGGGCCCTGGGAGCGAAACTGACCCACGGAGACGTCCCAAATCAGCAGCGTCCTGTCCCAGGAGGATGTGCAGAGTGCGTTCCCCTGCTGTGTGAAACAGCAGTCTGAAACCACATTCCCATGCCTGGGGAGGGGAGAGAAAGCAGCAGAGGGGATCAGGGTAAAGGGTGAGGGAGGGGCCATGGTAGAGGGGGAAGGGCATGGATGGAAGGGGAGAAAGGGTCAGGGTAGGGGGTGGAGGGAGGAGAAGAGAGTTGGGGAGAGTGGGAGGGGAGGAGAGAGAGGTAGAGAACATATTAGTTGGGAGTTACCACGCCATCCAGTATTTACGGTGTGGCCTCTACACTGAAGAGACAAGGCACATTGGGTGAAGGCTTTGCAGAATGGCCGTGTCAGTCTGCAGGGGTGACCAAGCTGCCTGGTGCCACCACTTTCATGCCCCATCCCACCCCACCCTAGCCTCTGTGTGTGGCCTCCGGCTACAAAAGCGAGGGCTGAGGGGCAAGGGGCAGCGCTGTATCCTTAGCCAAATCTACCCCTCTTTCTTAATCTATATATCAACTGGACAAACCAAACTATCGTAGAATCTCCCAATCACAAGAGATAATGGGTGAGAGAATCGAGGCTGGAAGCTAGAGAACCTCTTGTCCTGGTGTCGAGACACCTGTCCCTATACCTCCTCCCTCGACTCTGTCCAAGGACCCCGACAGTCCTTTCAGTTGAGGCAGAGGTTCACTTGCACCTCCCCCAACCTCATCTACTGTATCCGTTGTTCAAGGTGTGGATTCTTATACATTGGCGAGACCAAATTTAGACTGGGTAATCGTTTCACTGAACACCTTCGCTCTGTCCGCCTGGACCTACCCCATCTCCCGGTTGTCAAACACTTTCATTCCCTTCCCATTCCCACACTGACCTTTCTGTCCTAGGCATCCCCCATTGCCAGAATGAGGCCAAATGC
This sequence comes from Leucoraja erinaceus, assembly GCF_028641065.1. Classification (NCBI taxonomy): domain Eukaryota; kingdom Metazoa; phylum Chordata; class Chondrichthyes; order Rajiformes; family Rajidae; genus Leucoraja; species Leucoraja erinaceus. Next base: position 837,077 of record NC_073426.1, read on the forward strand.
AAATTAGAAACATAGAAAATAGGTGCAGGAGGAGGCCATTCGGCCCTTCGAGCCAGCACCACCATTCATTGTGATCATGGCTGATTGTCCCCTAACAATAACCCGTGCCTGCCTTCTCCCCATAGCCCCTAGTTCTCTATCTAACTCTCTCTTAAATCCATCCAGTGAGTTGGCCTCGACTGCCCTCTGTGGCTGGGAATTCCACAAATTCACAACTCTCTGGGTGAAAAAGTTTTTTCTCACCTCAGTCTTAAATGGCTTCCCTTTTATTCTAAGTGTGGCCCCTGGTTCTGGACTCGCCCAACATTGGGAACATTTTTCCTGCATCTAGCTTGTCCAGTCCTTTTATAATTTTATATGTTTCTATAAGATCCTTCTGTGCGTGGCGGTATTGTGGCCGGGGTGCATTACCTTGCATGCACCCTCATCCTTCTAAACTCCAGTGAATACAAGCCTAGTCTTTTCAATCTTTCCTCATATGACAATCCCGTCATCCCAGGGATCAATCTCGTGAACCTACGCTGCACTGCCTTCCTCAAATTAGGAGACCAAAACTGGACACAATACTCCAGATGTGGTCTCACCAGAGCCCTACACAACTGCAGAAGAACCTCTTTACTCCTATACTGAAATCCGATTCAGATTCAGATTCAGATTCAATTTTAATTGTCATTGTCAGTGTACAGTACAAAGACAACGAAATGCATTTAGCATCTCCCTTGAAGAGCGACATAGCAAACGATTTTGAGTAAAAAAAAAAATAATTGTCCGGGGGGGGGGGGGGGGGGGGGGGGGGGGGGGGGGGGGGGGGGGGGGGGGCAACATCCTAACATCCTTCAGTTCACACTGCCCCCAGCTTTGTGTCATCCGAGGTTGCACCTAATCCGTCTTCCGAATCATTTAGTATGGTGACAGCCGCCAGAAACTGCCTGCCAAGCTGTTGGGGACAATTCACTTCCTCGACTACCAAGCAATTGCTGCACTTCGGCAACCCCTCCCCCCAGAGACCTGTAGCGCTCTGGACCTCCCGGATGGTAGGAGGGTAAACAGGAGATTGAGGAAGGGTTCAGGGGGTCCCAGGATGGGGTAGGTCAGGTGAAGGAACTTAGAAGCTCCTCTCTAGACCTTCCAGATTTGAGAGCCTCCACCTTTATAGATGCTGAGAATTGCCCTCCGCAGAAGGAGTCCTTCCCAACACTTGCTTTGGACACCTGACTCAATGGAGGGGAGCCCTGGGAACCCTTGATGATGCGTTGGGCAATTTTCACCACCCTCTGCAATGCCTTACGGTCGGAGACAGAGCAGTTGCCATACCATACTGTGATGCAGTTGGTGCAGAAGGATGCTGTATGTCTATCTTGCTCGTATCAAGATGGTAAATCCCTTTTTGGTAACTGCCATCGTTCCTGAGAAAAGGTGGCCTCCTTCAAGAAGTTTAGGTAAACTGACAGAGAGAGGAGACAGATGGACCTTCTTCAGTCTCCTCAGGAAGAAGAGACGCTGATGAGCCTTCTTGATCAGAGTAGAAGTATTGTGGGTCCAAGAGAGGTCATCGGAGATGTTGACTCCCGGGAAACTGAAGCTAGAAACGCGTTCAACCTCCGTCCCGTTAATGTCGATGGGGTTGTGCTTGCCGCCTCTGGACTTCCTGAAGTCTACAATGAGCTCCTTGGTCTTCTTGGAGTTAAGGGCCAGGTTGTTGTCAGCGCACCATGCTGCTAAGTGCTGGACCTCCTCCCTGTAGGCCAGCTCATCGTTGTTGCTGATGAGGCCAATCACCGTTGTATCATCTGCATACTTGATGATGGTGTTAGTACCATGTACAGGTGTGCAGTCATAGGTGAAGAGGGAGTAGAGGAGGGGGCTCAGCACACAGCCCTGAGGAACGCCGGGGTTCAGGGTGAGGGTTGAAGAGGTGTGCTTGTCTAACCTCACAGACTGGGGTCTGTTGGTTAGAAAGTCCAGTATCCAGTTGCAGAGGGAGGGGTCGATGCCCAGGTTACCGAGTTTGGTGATCAGTTTTGATGGAATAATGGTGTTGAATGCTGAGCTGTAATCGATGAACAGCATTCTTACATAAGTGTCTCTGTTGTCAAGGTGGGAGAGGGCGGAGTGACGTGCCATTGAGATGGCATCCTCCGTACTCCTGTTCTTGCGGTAGGCAAACTGATAGGGATCCAGTGTGGGGGGTAGGCAGCTTTTGAGGTGTGCCAGGACCAGCCTCTCGAAGCACTTGGTGTGTTTTGGCACTGGCACGATGGAGGTGGCTTTAAGGCAAGTGGGGACAACTGCTTGGGCAAGTGACAGGTTGAAGATGTCAGTCTAGACGTCTGTCAGCTGCGCAGCACAGGCACTGAGTACGCGCCCGGGGATGCCGTCAGGGCCAGCAGCCTTACGTGCATTAGTCCTACTCAGTGCCACGTACACGTCGTAGGGGGTGAGTGTGAGGGGTTGGTGATCGGCAGGTAGCACAGCCTTGATGGCTGTCTCTAGATTGTCCCTGTCGAAGCGGCCATAGAAGTGATTAAGCTCCTCAAGGAAGGAGGCATCGCTGGATGTGGGGGTGATGTTGGAGGGTCTGTAGTCCGTGATGGCCTGGATGCCTTGCCACATGCGTCGGGGGTCGGAGTTGTTGTTGAAGTGCTCCTCAATCCTGAGCTTATGGCAGTGCTTGGCCTTCCTGATGCCCCTCTTCAGGTTAGCCCTGGATGAACTGTAGGCTCGAGCATCGCCTGACCTGAAAGCGATGTCCCGTGCTTTCAGCAGTAGCCTGACCTCGCTGTTCATCCATGGCTTCTGATTCGGGTATATGGTCACCTGTTTGAGGGAGGCGACACTATTGATGGTGGAGTTTATAAAGTCCAGAACAGAGGATGTATAGGAATCAATGTCCGTGTGAGAGTCAAGGGTGGCCTGGGCTGCAAACGCCTTCCAGTCAGTGTTTCCAAAACACTGCTGAAGTGTGAAGTCCGCTTCCTCTGATCAGACTTTAACTGTCCTTACAGTTGGTTTAACCCGTCTGATGAGTGGGGAGTACTTAGGGAGCAGGAACAATGAGACGTGATCAGACTGACCAAGGTGGGGGAGGGGGATGGCTTTGTAAGCTTCAGCCATATTGGTGTAGACTTTGTCCAGTGTCTTGTCTACTCTAGTGGGGAAGGATACATGTTGGTGGAATTTGGGGAGTACAGTCTTCAGGTTGGAGTGATTGAAGTCACCCGCAACAATGAAGGCTGCCTCAGGGTTGTGCGTCTGTTGTTTGCTGATGGCAGTATGCAGCTCTTTCATTGCAAGCTTGGCATTAGCATCAGGAGGGATATAGGCTGCAGTCACAACAGTGGAGGTGAACTCTCTGGGCAGATAGAACGGTCTGCATCTAACCAAGAGGAATTCAAGGTTAGCTGAGCAGTGACTCTCGATGATGGAGTCCGTGCACCATGCTTTGTTTACATAAATGCACAGACCCCCCCCTCTGGTCTATGAAGGCCAACATTTCATTAACTTTCTTCACTGCCTACTGTACCTGTAAGCCAACTTTCAGTGACCGGTGTACAAGAGTACCAGAACTCGCTGCACCTTCCCCTTGCCTAACCTAACCCCATTGAGATAATAATTTGCCCCCTTGTTTTTGCCGCCAAAGTGGATAACCTCACATTTATCTATATTATACTGCATCTGCCACGCATCTGCCCACTCACCCAACCTGTCCAGGTCACCCTGCAACATCCTAACATCCTCTTCACAGTTCACACTGCCACCCAGCTTTGTGTCAGCCGCAAACTTGCCAGTGTTGCACCTAATTCCCTCTTCCGAATCATTAATATATATGGTAAACAGTTGTGGCCCCAACACCGAGCCTTGTGGCACTCCACTCGCCACAGCCTGCCATTCTGAAAAGGACCCGTTCACTCCTTCTCTTTGCTTCAGGTCTGCCAAGCAATTTTCTATCCACGTCACCATCCTACCCCCAATAACATGTGCTCTAATTTTAGTCACCAGTCTCCCGTGCGGGACCCTATCAAAGGCTTTCTGAAAATCTAGATACACTACATCCACTGGCACCCCTTCATCCATTTTACGTGTCACATCCTCAAAAAATTCCAGAAGATTAGTCAAGCATGATTTCCCTTTCATAAACCCATGGACTAATCCTTTTACTGCTATCCAAATGCCCCATTATTACCTCTTTAATAATTGACTCCAGCATCTTTCCCACCACCAGTCAGGCTAACGTCTGTAATTCCCCCTTTTCTCTCCCGCTCCTTTCTTGAAAAGTGGGATAACGTTAGCTATCCTCCAATCCACAGGAACTGATCCTGAATCGATCGGACATTGGAAATCCTCCGCACTCATATGGCGGAGGGGGGCTCTGAGCGAGGTGGCCAAAAATGACAGCCGTAGGTGGCGGCGTTCGCTCAGAAATCACAGCACAGTTGGTCAAAAGCGGTCAAGATCAGAGATTTAGTAATATAGATAACCTTGAATATTTAGTTCCCAGGCCCGATCCTCCTGCAGCCATGTCTCAGTAATCCCCACAATGTCATATCTACCAACCTCTAACTGAGCCTCAAGCACATCTACTTTACTTCTTATACTTCGCGCATTCATATACATATTCCAGGGATGCCGGGACTGTCATATGCAGAGAGAATGGAGCGGCTGGGCTTGTACACTCTGGAGTTTAGAAGGATGAGAGGCAATCTTATTGAAACATATAAGATTGTTAAGGATTTGGACACGCTAGAGGCAGAAAACATGTTCTCAATGTTGGGGGAGTCCAGAACCAGGGGCCACAGTTTAAGAATAAGGGGTAAGCCATTTAGAACGGAGACGAGGAAACACTTGTGAGTCTGTGAAATTCTCTGCCGGTTCTCAGGATACTTTCAAGAGAGCTAGATAGGGCTCTTAAAGATAGCGGAGTCAGGGCCTATGGGGAGAAGGCCGGAATGGGATACTGATTGGGGATGATCAGCTATGATCACATTGGCTCGAAGGGCCGAATGGCCTACTCCTGCACCTATTGTCTATTGTCGATTGGCTATTCAACTTTTTGTGTCAACCTTTCTCTCAATGTCAGCAAGAAAAGGCTATAGTGATTGACTTCAGGAAGTGAAGCGGTACATATACCCCAGTTTGCATTGACGGCGTTGAAGGAGAGATGTACTGTACAAGGAATTTGCCTTGGTGCTTTGCTCGCAAGAAACAACATGATATACAATAGAAAATTAAAAATAAAACATTATAATTTAAACATGTGAAGACTACCAGAGCAAAAGGAGGCTACAGACTTTTGGTTATTGAGTGGAGCTACTGCTTGTGGAAAAAAACTGTTTTTATATCTGGCTGTGGCAGACTTTGACTGTCGCCTTCCAGAGGGAAGTGCTTCAAAGAGTTTGTGGCATGGGTGAGAAGGGTGTGAGATGATATTACCCGCTTGCTTTCTGGCCCTTGCAGTGTACAGTTCGTCGATGGGGGGAAGGTTGCAGCCAACAACCTTCTTGGCTGATCGAACGATGCGATGCAGCCTCCGGGTTTCATGCTTGGTGGCTGAGCCAAACCAGACCATGGTGGAGAAGGTGAGGACAGACTCTATGATGGCCGTATAAACCTGGACCATCATTGCCTGTGGCAGATTGTGTTTCGTCAACTGCCGCAGGAAGTACATCCTCTGTTGGGCCTTTTTGTTTGTGGAGTCGATGGTGACCTCCCATTTAAGGTCCCGGCAGATGACGTTTCCAAGGAACTTAAATGACTCCACAGATGTGACTGTTGTTAATGGTGAGTGGGGGGAGGGGAGGGGGAGCTCTCCTAAAGTCTACAATTAATACCCATATTGAAGCAACGATCTTAGAAGGCTTAGAAAGTTTGGCATGTCCACAACAACTCTCACCAACTTCTACAGGTGCACCATTGAAAGCATTTTATCAGGATGCATCACAGCCTGGTTTGGGAACAGCTCCATCCGAGACCGCAGGAAATTGCAGTGAATTGTGGACATGGCCCAGACCCACACAAATCAACCTCCCTTCTAGTCTAAGAAAGAAATGCAGTGTAAACTGCCCAAGCAAAATATCAGGTGCTGCTCCTCCAATTTGCGGTGGGACTCACTCTGGCCATGGAGGAGGCCCAGGACAGAAAGGTGGGATTTGGAATGGGAGGGGGAGTTGAATTGCTGGGCCACCGGGAGATCAGATTGGTTATTGCGAACCGAGCGGAGGTGTAGAGCAACTGACACCTAGAGCAGCGGATGCAATAGATGATGTGTTCAAGAAGGAACTGCAGATGCTGGAAAATCAAAGGTACACAAAATTGCTGGAGAAACTCAGCGGGTGCAGCAGCATCTATGGAGCGAAGGAAATAGGCGACGTTTCGGGCCGAAACCCTTCTTCAGACTTCCCAGGTGAGGCAGAGGTGCACCTGCACCTCCTCCAACCTGATCTATTGCATCCTCTGCTCTAGGTGTCAGCTGCTCTACATCGGTGTGACCAAGCGTAGGCTTGGCGATCGCTTCGCCCAACACCTCCGCTCGGTTCGCACTAACCAACCTGATCTCCCGGTGGCTCAGCACTTCAACTCCCCCTCCCATTCCGAATCTGACCTTTCTGTCCTGGGCCTCCTCCATGGCCGGAGTGAGTCCCACCGCAAATTGGAGGAGCAGCACCTCATATTACGCTTGGGTAGTTTACACCCCAGCGGTATGAACATTGACGTCCCTAATTTCAGGTAGTCCTTGCTTTCTCCCTCCTTCTGCTCGCCTTCCCAGCTCTCCCACAGCCTACTATCTCCGCCTCTTCCTTTCATCTTCCCGCCCCCCACCCCACCCCCACCTCCGTCTGAAGAAGGGTCTCGACCCGAAACGTCACTTTTTCCTTCGCTCCATAGAAGCTGCCTCACCCGCTGAGTTTCTCCAGCATTTTTGTCTCCCTTCTAGTCTAGATCTGTCTGAAGAAGGGTCTCGACCCGAAACATCACCCATTCCTTCTCTCAAGAGATGCTGCCTGTCTCACTGAGTTTCTCCAGCATTTTGTGTCTCCCTTCCATTGACTCCATTTATACCTCACGCTGCCTAGGCAAGGCCAGCAGCATAATCAAGGACGAGTCGCACCCTGGCCACTCCCTCTTCTCACCTCTTCCATTAGGCAAAAGTTATAGAAGTGTAAAAACGCTCACCTCCAGATTAAGGGACAATTTCTTCCCAGCTGTTATCAGACAACTGAATCATCCTATCACAACCAGAGAGCAGTGCTGAACTACTATCCACCTCATTGGTGACCTCGGACTATCCTTGATGGGACTTTGCTGGCTTTACCTTGCACTAAACATTATTCCCTTATCATGTATCTATACACTGTAAATGGCTCAATTGTAATAGAAACATAGAAACATAGACATAGAAATTAGGTGCAGGAGTAGGCCATTCGGCCCTTCGAGCCTGCACCGCCATTCAATATGATCATGGCTGATCATCCAACTCAGTATCCCGTACCTGCCTTCTCTCCATACCCCCTGATCCCCTTAGCCAGAAGGGTCACATCTAACTCCCTCTTAAATATAGCCAATGAACTGGCCTCAACTACCCTCTGTGGCAGAGAGTTCCAGAGATTCACCACTCTCTGTGTGAAAAAAGTTCTTCTCATCTCGGTTTTAAAGGATTTCCCCCTTATCCTTAAGCTGTGACCCTTTGTCCTTGACTTCCCCAACATCGGGAACAATCTTCCTGCATCTAGCCTGTCCAACCCCTTAAGAATTTTGTAAGTTTCTATAAGATCCCCTCTCAATCTCCTAAATTCTAGAGAGTATAAACCAAGTCTATCCAGTCTTTCTTCATAAGACAGTCCTGACATCCCAGGAATCAGTCTGGTGAACCTTCTCTGCACTCCCTCTATGGCAATAATGTCCTTCCTCAGATTTGGAGACCAAAACTGTACGCAATACTCCAGGTGTGGTCTCACCAAGACCCTGTACAACTGCAGTAGAACCTCCCTGCTCCTATACTCAAATCCTTTTGCAATGAAAGCTAACATACCATTCGCTTTCTTTACTGCCTGCTGCACCTGCATGCCTACCTTCAATGACTGGTGTACCATGACACCCAGGTCTCGCTGCATCTCCCCCTTTCCCAATCGGCCACCATTTAGATAATAGTGTGCTTTCCCGTTTTTGCCACCAAAATGGATAACCTCACATTTATCCACATTATACTGCATCTGCCAAACATTTGCCCACTCACCCAGCCTATCCAAGTCACCTTGCAGTCTCCTAGCATCCTCCTCACAGCTAACACTGCCCCCCAGCTTAGTGTCATCCGCAAACTTGGAGATATTGCCTTCAATTCCCTCATCCAGATCATTAATATATATTGTAAATAGCTGGGGTCCCAACACTGAGCCTTGCGGTACACCACTAGTCACTGCCTGCCATTGTGAAAAGGACCCGTTTACTCCTACTCTTTGCTTCCTGTTTGCCAGCCAGTTCTCTATCCACATCAATACTGAACCCCCAATGCCGTGTGCTTTAAGTTTGTATACTAATCTCTTATGTGGGACCTTGTCAAAAGCCTTCTGGAAGTCCAGATACACCACATCCACTGGTTCTCCCCTATCCACGCTACTAGTTACATCCTCGAAAAATTCTATAAGATTCGTCAGACATGATTTACCTTTCGTAAATCCATGCTGACTTTGTCCAATGGTTTCACCACTTTCCAAATGTGCTGCTATCCCATCTTTAATAACTGACTCTAGCAGTTTCCCCACTACTGATGTTAGACTAACTGGTCTGTAATTCCCCTTTTTCTCTCTCCCTCCCTTCTTAAAAAGTGGGGTTACGTTTGCTACCCGCCAATCCTCAGGAACTACTCCAGAATCTAAAGAGTTTTGAAAGATTATTACTAATGCATCCACTATTTCTGCAGCTACTTCCTTAAGTACTCTGGGATGCAGCCTATCTGGCCCTTGGGATTTATCGGCCTTTAATCCATTCAATTTACCCAACACTACTTCCCGGCTAACCTGGATTTCACTCAATTCCTCCAACTCCTTTGACCTGCGGTCCCCTGCTATTTCCGGCAAATTATTTATGTCTTCCTTAGTGAAGACGGAACCAAAGTAGTTATTCAATTGGTCCGCCATATCCTTGTTCCCCATGATCAACTCGCCTGTTTCTAACTGCAAGGGACCTACATTTGTTTTAACTAATCTCTTTTTTTTCACATAATCATGTATTGTTTTTCCGCTGATGGGATAGCACACTACAAAAGAGGGAGTGCAGAGACGGTTCTCCAGACTGATTCCTGGGATGTCAGGACTGTCTTATGAGGAAAGGCTGGATAGACTTGGTTTATACTCTCTAGAATTTAGAAGATTGAGAGGGGATCTTATAGAAACTTACAAAATTCTTAAGGGGTTGGACAGGCTAGATGCAGGAAGATTGTTCCCGATGTTGGGGAAGTCCAGGACAGGGGGTCACAGCTTAAGGATAATGGGGAAATCCTTTAAAACCGAGATGAGAAGAACTTTTTTCACGCAGAGAGTGGTGAATCTCTGGAACTCTCTGCCACAGAGGGTAGTTGAGGCCAGTTCATTGGCTATATTTAAGAGGGAGTTAGATGTGGCCCTAGTGGCTAAGGGGATCAGGGGGTATGGAGAGAAGGCAGGTACGGGATACTGAGTTGGATGATCAGCCATGATCATATTGAATGGCGGTGCAGGCTCGAAGGGCCGAATGGCCTACTCCTGCACCTAATTTCTATGTTTCTATGTTTCATTGTACCTCAGTACATGTGACAATAATCTAAACTGTAAACACAGCCCCGGGAACCGATGGTGGGCACCCAAGGGGCTGAAAGGAGCAGCTGCTGATAATGGGCCCAACATGCAAAATGACACAAGCCTGCAGTGGTCATTATGGGGCAAGGTGCAGTGGTCATATTGGGGCAAGATGGTCATTATGGGGCAAGGTGCAGTGGGCAATGGGCAGTGGAGGAGGCAATGAAATGTAAAGTTTCCAAAGTTGCTGATGATATGTCTGACAAGGTCATTATGGTTCTGTAACAGGAGATGGGGAGAGTAGGTGTACACCCGGCCAGTGGGGCAATCAGAATACAGTTTGCTATCGAAATGAAGAGATTACATGTGGAACAGAGCAGTAGTACCGCCCACTGCACCTTGCCCCATAGTGCCCACTGCCCACTGCACCTTCCCCATACTGCCCATACTGCCCACTGCCCACTGCACCTTCCCCATACTGCCCACTGCCCACTGCACCTTCCCCATACGGCCCACTGCCCACTGCACCTTCCCCATACTGCCCTCTGCACCTTGCCCCATACTGCCCCCTGTACCTTCCCCATACTGCCCACTGCACCTTCCCCATACTGCCCACTGCACTTTCCCCATACTGCCCACTGCACCTTGCCCCAGTGCCCACTGCACCTTGCCCCATACTGCCCACTGCACCTTCCCCATACTGCCCACTGCACCTTCACCTTCCCCATACTGCCCACTGCACCCTTCCCCATACTGCCCACTGCACCTTCCCCATACTGCCCACTGCACCTTCCCCATACTGCCCACTGCACCTTCCCCATACTACCCACTGCACCTTCCCCATACTGCCCACTGCACCTTCCCCATACTGCCCACTGCCCACTGCACCTTGCCCCATACTGCCCATTGCCCACTGCACCTTCCCCATACTGCCCTCTGCCCACTGCACCTTCCCCATACTGCCCACTGCACCTTCCCCATACTGCCCACTGCACCTTGCCCCATACTGCCCACTGCCCACTGCACCTTCCCCATACTGCCCACTGCACCTTGCCCATACTGCCCTCTGCCCACTGCACCTTCCCCATACTGCCCACTGCACCTTCCCCATACTGCCCACTGCACCTTGCCCATACTGCCCTCTGCCCACTGTACCTTGCCCATACTGCCCACTGCACCTTCCCCATACTGCCCGCTGCCCACTGCACCTTGCCCATACTGCCCACTGCACCTTCCCCATACTGCCCGCTGCCCACTGCACCTTGCCCATACTGCCCTCTGCCCACTGCACCTTGCCCATACTGCCCACTGCACCTTGCCCATACTGCCCGCTGCCCACTGCACCTTGCCCATACTGCCCACTGCCCACTGCACCTTGCCCATACTGCCCACTGCCCACTTCCCCATACTGCCCTCTGCCCACTGCACCTTGCCCATACTGCCCACTGCCCACTGCACCTTGCCCATACTGCCCACTGCACCTTGCCCATACTGCCCACTGCACCTTCCCCATACTGCCCTCTGCCCACTGCACCTTGCCCATACTGCCCACTGCCCACTGCACCTTCCCCATACTGCCCACTGCACCTTGCCCATACTGCCCACTGCACCTTGCCCCATACTGCCCACTGCACCTTCCCCATACTGCCCACTGCCCACTGCACCTTCCCCATACTGCCCACTGCACCTTGCCCCATACTGCCCACTGCACCTTCCCCATACTGCCCAATGCCCACTGCACCTTGCCCATACTGCCCACTGCCCACTGCACCTTCCCCATACTGCCCACTGCCCACTGCCCACTGAACCGTGCCCATACTGCCCACTGCAGCTCACCCTATACCAACCACAGCATGCTGATCAACACACCTTGCCCTATACTGGCCCCCTGCTCCTCCACTTCCCACTCACCCTGCCCCCCCTCCCCACCCCCTGCCCCCCACAGCCCCCCACAGCCGTGCCGTGCCTACCCCTGCAGGGTGATGGTGGTGCGACGGGTCAGCATATCCCAAAATCCGGGCTGTGCGGTCACAGGATGTGGAGGCCACGCGCTGTCCGTCTGGCTGAACCGGCACCGTGTCACCGTGCTGCCGTGCTGCTCTGTGCCGAGACACTACACATGTACCCGGGTATTGGCTCACACAGAGAGAGGGTGGAGCGGAGAGGGTGGGACAGGACGGGGGTGGATGGGACGGGACGGGTGGGGGTGGACGGGACGGGTGGGGGTGGGGGTGGGGCTGGATGGGATGGGACGGGTGGGGTGGATGGGACGGGTGGGGGTGGGGGTGGATGGGACGGGTGGAGGTGGATGGGACGGGTGGGGGTGGGGGTGGGGCTGGATGGGACGGGTGGGGTGGATGGGACGGGTGGGGGTGGGGGTGGGGTGGATGGGACGGGTGGGGTGGATGGGACGGGTGGGGTGGGGGTGGATGGGACGGGTGGGGGTGGATGGGACGGGTGGGGGTGGGGGTGGATGGGACGGGTGGGGGTGGATGGGACGGGTGGGGGTGGGGTGGATGGGACGGGTGGGGGTGGATGGGACGGGTGGGGGTGGGGGTGGATGGGACGGGTGGGGTGGGGTGATGGGACGGGTGGGGGTGGATGGGACGGGTGGGGTGGATGGGATGGGTGGGGGTGGGGGTGGATGGGACGGGTGGGGGTGGGGGTGGATGGGACGGGTGGGGGTGGGGTGGATGGGACGGGTGGGGGTGGGGTGGATGGGACGGGTGGGGGTGGGGTGGATGGGACGGGTGGGGGTGGATGGGAAGGTTGGGGGGTGTGGGTCGTGGCTGTGTGAACAGGGAGGGATGGTGAGGGTAGAGTGGCTGACAGCGGGTCATTGGGCAGGGATAAGGGACAGTCACAAGCCCTCCCCTTCTCATACCCAGCAGCGCCTCCATCCCTCCTACCTCCACATCTATCCTCCAGCCCTCAACCCTACTACCTGTCCTCTTCCCTCTGGTGCATTCCCAGCCCCTCGCGTTCTCCTCTTCACCCCCCCCCCCCCCCCCTCCCCTTCCATCCCCTCCTGGCTCATTACGTGCCCCTCTCTCTCTCTCTCACATCATCATCCTCTCCTCCTCTACCCCCTCCCCCCCCCCCCCCCCCTCACCCGCTCCCCTCCCCCTCACCTCGCCCCCCTCCCCCTCTTCTCCCCCCCCCCCCCCATTTCCCCTCCCCCCTACCCTGCAGGCTGGCGATGGGGTAGCCGGAGTCGGATGCTCGGATGTAGACGGCATTGTTGATGTCGCTCCCACACACCACGTGCCGCCCGTCGAAGGAGATGTCACAGCAGGTCAGGGGGCGGTGGTGCACTACTGCCCACTGAGGGGGACAAAGCAGTTAAATCAGTCCCGGCCGGGCAGAGGCCATTCTGCGCGCTGACCTCTGCTGTCCCGCAAAATCATCTCTCTTCCAATCCTCCTGCCCACTGACCCGCTCCCATGAAAATGTGTCCAAGCCGTTCAGCCATCCCTCCCCAGGCCCATTGACCAGATCGTCAGGCACTGTGAGGCAGTGGCTCTACCCGCTGCACCACTGCCAAGGCTGCTCATTTAATTTATTTCCATTATTTCAAGTAGCACTCCAATCTTGCACCACCCTGCTGTTTTGTATTTGTTGCTGTGTTTATCATTACTGTTTGTGAGCTTGATGTGAACAAGGAGTTTCATGATATGTGACAATAAACTAATCTGATCTAAAGCTGCCTCACTGGCTATTTCCAGCATCCTGCTTTATTTCAGATGTTCACTATCTACGGTATTTTATTTCTGGCCCAAGTATAAGACTAGGGTGAGGAGATGCGTCTCTATATTAGATTTGAGATTGCTGAGAGATGATGAAATAGGTGTGTGCATGTGTAATGGGAGTTGTAACTGTTCTACAGTGGGTGTGTAGAATTCTGAACAAACACCTACCAGAACTTTGCCCGTTTCAACATCCCATGCCTTCAGCGATTTGTCCCAGGAGGAGGTGAACAGTCTGCAGTTGGAACACAAAAGCAGACTCAGGCTTGTTCTTGATGGGCGGGTGGATGAGGGGTGGGTGGTGATGGGCGGGTGTGGGGTGGATGCTGAGGGGGGGTGATGATGGGGGGGTGAGGGGCGGGTGGGTGGGGTATGGGGCGGGTGTGGGGGGCGGGTGAGGGGCGGGTGTGGGGTGGGTGTGGGGTGGTGAGGGGCGGGTGTGGGGTGGTGAGGGGCGGGTGTGTGGGGTGGGTGTGGGGTGGTGAGGGGCGGGTGCGGTGTGGGTGAGGGCGGGTGTGGGGTGGTGAGGGGCGGGGTGTGGGGTATGGGGCGGGTGTGGGGTGGTGAGGGGCGGGTGTGGGGTATGGGGCGGGGGGGGTGTGGGGTGGTGTGGGGGGGGGTGTGGGGTGGTGAGGGGCGGGTGCGGTGTGGGTGTGAGGGCGGGTGTGGGGGGGGTGGGTGAGGGGCGGGTGTGGGTGGTATGGGGCGGGTGTGGGGTGGTGAGGGGCGGGTGCGGGTGGGTGAGGGCGGGGTGGGGGTGGAGGGGGCGGGTGTGGGGTGGTGAGGGGCGGGTGTGGGGTGGTGAGGGGCGGGTGTGGGGTGGTGAGGGGCGGGGTGCAGTGTGGGTGAGGGCGGGTGGTGGGGGGTGGTGAGGGCGGGTGTGGGGTGGTGAGGGGGGGGTGTGGGGTGGTGAGGGTGGGTGTGGGGTGGTGAGGGGCGGGTGTGGGGTGGTGAGGGCGGGTGTGGGATGGGTGTAGGGTGAGTGTGGGGTGGTGAGGGCGGGTGTAATCCTGTCCATCTAGTTCAGTGAGCGGATGTACCCACCAGTTGGATGGGTTACCACCAGCAGTACCGTACAGAGCAGCTTGTGCACTGGAGGCTGTGTGTGGAAGGGGTCAGCTGGCAGATGGGCTGAGACAGATAATCACCTTTGGTTGTCGGGACTGAGGCAGCACTCGGTGACGGGAGCAGAGTGCAGCCTGTAGTCGCATACTTGGCATCTGGTCGCCACGTCCTGTAGTGGGTGAACAAGGAAAGCTCAGTCACTGCCCCTCCCACACCACACACAGCCATGGGGGCCATCCCGCCTCCCTCCCTCCCACACCACCCCATACATAAATATATATATACACATATATACTAGACTAAGTGAGACCCGTTGGGTCCCAGCATCACACGGGAGGGCCGGTCACCAACGCAATATTCCACCTCTCCACCAATTCCAATACTGCTCGCCAGTGGGCGGGGGGGAGGGCTGTCTATTGCGCTAGTATGGGTGTTGCGGTCCGAAGGCACTGGTTTCCAGAGGGCTAATATAGACATTGTGGGCCGTATGGATGCATGAGCAGGCATCCAACTGTTGCAACAATCTTAAAAGCCAAGCCAAGGCAAACAATTGTGCTGCAGACACCCGACAACCAAAATTCATTTTGTGAACACAAACTTGTTAAAAAAGGCGGCAGCCACTTTACAGCCACATCGAGGGGACTCACCGTGGAGTAGACGTGCGTTCAGTGTTATTCGCAGCTCAGAGAGCCGTGACCCTCTCGCTTCCAGGTCTGGCAGAGACTGAGTGAGGCACGACACTTCATTGTTTTATAGTCCCTCCCCCTGCCGCCAGCGGGGCAGCAGAGAGAATGGGGAATTTTGTAAAAACATTAATATATCTCTAATTTTTCATCGACGGAAAAATTCTCCACATTCATACGGCGGAGGGGGGCTCTGAGCGAGGTGGCCAAAAATGACGGCCGTAGGTGGCGGCGTTCTCTCAGAAATCACAGCACAGTTGGCCAAAAGCGTTCAAGATCAGAGATTTAGTAATATAGATAGATATATATATCACAGTATATAAGTAAGTAGTAAGTAGGTGCTTCAGTGACTGATGTACAAGGACACCCAGGTCTCGTTGCACCTCCCCTTTTCCTAATCTGACACAATTCAGATAATAATCTGCTTCTTCTTTTTCCTACCAGTGGTTAGCCTCACATCTATCCACATTATACTGCATCTGCCATGGATATGCCCACTCACCCAATCTATCCGCTACCCTGCATCCTCATAGCATCCTCCTCACAGCTCACACTGCAACCCAGCATTTTTCCCCATCCTTTATTCAATAATTGCATATGACAGTGTACCAGAAGGTACAAAAACATTCAAATGTCACATTGCATCAGGCAATCATCATAATACAATAATGTCTTCTGTATATACAATGCACTCCACCCCCACCGCGGCGACCAGTGTTCACGTAAGGCCTCCAGGGACAGGCGAGCACGGACGTAGGCCCAGAAGAGGGGCAGGCAGCCGACTCTGGTGTGACCATCGACCGCCCGCTGCCTGGACCTGCGAATGGCCATCTTGGCCAGGCCCAGGAGCAAACATACAGGGAGGTCCCATCCTCCCGAACGACCCTCCCCACTCCCTGCCTTGTGCCCAAATACCAGAAACGTGGGACTAAAATGCAACCAAAACTTGAGGGGCAGTCCCTTCAGAGCCTTCAACCTCTCACACTCAGTATAGACGTAGAACACAGTCTTTTCCTCGCGGCAGAAGTTACAGGCGGCGGCCGGCAAGTCCGTGAACCGACTTAAATATTTTTTACACACCACAGCGCTGTAGAGAGACCTCCACTGGGGACCGCTCCCGCCTTCAGGTGGTAACACGGACCGCCAGGGCATGTCGGGACGGTAGACTTATGGAAGTGTGCAGCAGCAACCTGTACAGTAAACGTCTCTCCGCGTCACGGAACGGCATGCTGGCCATCCAGGAAAGACAGCTCATGTTGTGTGGGGCTGGCTCCCGGGAAAGATTCCGGAGCCTGGGCCCAATGAGCAATTCCGACAAAGCGGGGTTAAGCTCGGTCGGAATTGTTCCGAGCACGCGCCTCTCCTCGACACTCACCGTGACAGAGTGATGACTGGCCACCCTCGCAGTTACAACACCCCCATCCCCCTGAGATTCCTAACTGAAGTCATCATGGTAGAAGCTGGGCACATCCCGTGTGGCGGGTCGACTGATTCCCGTTACCGCGAGCTTTCAGACAACGGCCCTGGTGGGGGTAAAAAATACGTGGCCAGAGCGTGCTCCGCAGGGTCCTTGCCACCCAGATTTGTGTCATCCGCAAACTTTGAGATGTTACATTAAAATTCTTCGTCACACAGAACCGTCCCGCTTCTCTCCGCTTGCACCTCACACAGTCCGTCAAGTGTTTTATTGTGGTATGTCCCAGATAGAGGAATGACACGAACAGAATATGTAAACATAGCACACTGTAAATAATATAATAAACAAGAAAAATGTTCAGTGTATGTGTGAGCAATAATAATATTGGGACTGTGTTGCCAGCTACTGTACATAAAGTTCTGTGTGGATAACGTTGTCCCCCCGAGGAGACTGTACACTGTTTCCCCAACAACAAGCCCTGGGTCACCAGTGACATAAAGGCCCTTCCCAACCAGAAGAGGAGGGCCATCAGGAATGGTGACAGGGGGGAGGTGAAACGGGTGCAGAAAGACCTGAAGACGAGACTGAGACAGGGCAAGGACAACTACAGGAGCTGAAACTTCACCAGAACATGAGATGTGGGACGGGATGAAGAGTATTACAGGCTACAAGAAGACCAGTGGCCTGGGGAGGGAAAGCAATCAGGACTGGACCAACAACCTAAACCTGTTTTTTAATAGATTTGATGGCGGGGCCTATGGCCACACTTGCCCCTGCTCCTTGACAGACTCTCCCCCACAATCCCCCTGGTCCACTTCCTCTGCCCTTTCTTTGTCGCACCTGACTATCAAGGTTGAGCAGCTGAGAAACGAGCTGCGCAAACAGCGCCCAGGCAAAGCCACGGGTCCCAATGGTGTCAGCCCGAGGTACTCAAGGCGTGCGTGTGTCAGCCAGTTATGTGGAGTACTCCAGCACATCTTCAACCTGAGCCTGGAGAGGGTTCCTGTGATACGGAAGACATCCTGCCTGGTTCCGGTACTAAAGAGGACATGTCCCAGCTCCCCAAGTGACTACAGACCGGTGGTGCTGACTTCACACATCATGGTGTCCCTGGAGAGGCTGATGCTCACTTATCTGCGACCACTGGTTAAACCTTCACTGGACCCCTGCAGTTCACTTACCAAACAAAGATGGGGGTTGAGGACGCCATCATCCATCTGCTCCATCATTCCTGTGCTCACCTGGATAAGCTGAGAAGCACTGTGAGATTTATGTTTTTATCCTTCTCCAGTGCTTGACACCATCCTACCTGCACTGGCTATTGAGCAAACTGACAAAGATGCGGGTGGATGTTCCATTGGGGTCCTGACTGGACAACCACAATATGACAGGCTACAGAACTGTGTCTCAGACATGATAGTGAGCACCACAGGGGCCTACATGGGGCGGTCCTCTCTTCCTTCCTGTTCACAATCTACACCTCGGACCAAGTCAGGAATGCGCCAACAACCAATCAGAGCCTTCATGGACGACCTGACTGTCACCACTGAGTCAGTGCCAGGAGGCAGGTGGATCCTGCAGGGATTGGAAAAGCTGATTGGATGGGCAAGGATGAGGTTTAAGCCAGGTGACTGGTGCTGAAGAAGGGCAAAGTCATGGACAGGTTCCGCTTCAGCATCGAAGGGACACCAATCCCAACTGTCTCCCAAAGGCCAGTGAAGAGTCTTGGCAAGGTGTTTAACAGCAGCCTGAAGGATACAGCATCTGTCCAGGCAACCTGTCAGGAGCTGGAGAGTTGGTTAAGAGCAGTTAAGAGCAGGTCGGGGCTTCCCGGAAAGTTCAAGGCATGGATTTACCGGCATGGTTTCCTGCCAAGGATACTCTGGCCACTGCTTGTCTACAAAGTCCCAATACCCATCGTAGAGAGATTGGAGAGGAAAGTCAGCAGCTTTCTCAGAAGGTGGCTGGGACTGCCCAGGGGCCTTAGCAGCATCGCCCTTTACGGAAATAACACCAAGCTCCAGCTGCCCCTGAAGTCCCTGGAGGAGAAGTTCAAGGTGACTCGGGCCAGAGAGGTGATGCTGTACAGGGACTCCAGCGACCCCAAGGTGGCTCAGGCAGGGGTGGAGGTGAAAACTGGGAGGAAGTGGAGAGTCGGCGAAGTCGTGTTGCAAGCAGAGTCTCGGATACGCCACAGGGTCCTGGTGGGAGCAGTGACTCGGGGAAGAGCTGGCCTGGGAATCTTCCCATCTCCCCAGTTTGACAAGGCCAAGGGGAAGGAGAGGCGCAGGCTGGTCCAGGAGGAAGTGAGGGCAGTGGTGGAGGAGGAGAGGTGTACCAGAGCAGTTGGATTGAGGCAGCAGGAAGCCTGGACAAGGTGGGAGCAGGCCATGGACCGAAAAGTCACATGGACCGAGCTCTGGCAGGCTGAACCACAGCGCATCAAGTTCCTGGTCCAGGCAGTGTATGGTGTCCTGCCCAGCCCATCGAACCTCTTCATCTGGGGCAAAGTGGAAATCTCCAGATTGCCCGCAATGCTCAGGCAAGGTGGCGTTGGAACACATCCTGAGCTGTTGCCCAGAGGCTCTTGGGCAGGGCCGGTACACATGGCGTCACGACCAGGTTCTCAAACCCATTGCAGAAGCCACCAGCATGGGAATCAGCAGCTGCAGACGATAACGCCCCACCACCCAGATGATCACCTCCGTGAAGGCCGGAGTGCAGCTGCCAAGAACCACGGCAGACAGGAATCCGTCAGGAATCCTGGCGACTGCGCAGGACTGGCAGCTTTCTGTAGACCTGGTGAAACAGCTGAGGTTCCCACAGCACATTGCCACAACCACCCTGAGGCCAGATATCCTCCTGGTCTCAGTGGCGACCAAAAACATTGTCTTGTTCGAACTGACAGTGCCGTGGGAGGACCGTCTGGAGGAGGCCCACGAGAGGAAGATGGCCAAGTATGAAGAGCTGGTCATAGACTGCTGCAAGCAGGGCTGGAAGGCAAGGTGTATGCCCACCGAGGTTGGCTGCAGAGGTTTTGCAGGGCAATCGCTCTACAAAGCCTTGAGTGCACTGGGCATCAACGGAGTGGCGAGGAGAAGGGCCATCAAGAACACCACAGAGGCAGCGGAGAAGGCCTCGAGATGGCTGGATCAGGAGAGAAGGTCCATGGGGAGGAGCGAATGCCACCTGAACACAAGTCGTGGTCTGATCAACCACGGCTGGATCGCCTGGGTGAGGGTGTCCGATGTTGAAAGATCCGAAACACCCAATGACCCCAGGTTACATCACTGATGATGTGTTCAGGAGCATCTATTTGTATCAACTCGGACTCCTGCCATCTGCAAACGTTTCAGATAACTCTGCAATTGTGGGCTGTATCACTGCTGGGGGTGCTTTCTTCAGTCGCTGCCTGTATGCAGGAAGAAGCAGCACAACTGAGTGGTCGGACTTCCCAAAGTGAGGGTACGGGATGGAGCAATAGGCATCTCTGATGGCCATAAAGTAGTGGTCTAGGGTATTTGTTCCTCTGGTGCTGCAGGACACGTGCTGGGGGTAGTTAGGGAGTGATTTCTTCAGGCTGGCTTTGTTGAAGTCTCCGGCTATGATCATAAAGGAGTTGGTGTACAGCTCATCCAGTGCTAGACAGACGGCTCCCTGGGGTGGGATGTAGACCACGATCAGGATGGTGGAGGTGAATTCCCTCGGGAGGTTCCAGGTGTGGGGAGCAGGAGTTGGACAGGACTTGCTGCATCTGAGTATCACAAAGATGAGGCAGACGCCAGCCACCATCTCTCCCTTTCCCTGATTCTTGCATTCGGTCCATGTGGTGGATGGAAACACCTTTGGGCTGGATGGCTGAGTCTGGGGAGCTGGGGATGAGCCATGTCTCTGTGAAACAGAACACAGAGCAGTCCCTCAGCTCCCTTTCTCTCACATCTCTCCCGCTGCACCCCACACAACCCGTCCCAGCTGTCTCCCGCTGCACCCCACACAGCCTGGCCCTTCTCTCTCCCCCTGCACCTCACGCAGCCCATCCCATCTGTCTCCCCCTGCACCCCACACTGCCCATCCCGCCTTTCTCTCTGTCAATGGTTCCTTTATTGTCGTGCACCAAGGTTCAGTGAGATTCTTTTTTTGCATATTGATTACAGTGCATTCAGAAAGTATTCAGACCTCTTCACTTTTTCCACATTTTGTTATGTTACAGCCTTATTCTAAAATAGTTTAATTTTTTTTTTTTAATCATCTATCTGCACACAATACCCATTCTATTGCTCTTGCTATTGAGGGAGTGCAGTGTTGGTTTACAAGGTTAATTTCCGGGATGGCGGGACTGTCATATGCTGCGAGAATGGAGCGGCTGGGCTTCTATACCCTGGAGTTTAGAAAGATGAGAGGGGATCTTATTGAAACATATAAGATTATTAGGGTTTGGACACACTAGAGGCAGGAAACATGTTCCCGATGTTGGGGTAGTCCAGAACCAGGGGCCACAGTTTAAGAATAAGGAGGTAAGCCATTTAGAATGGAGACGAGGTAACACTTTTTCACACAGAAAGTTGTGAGCCTGTGGAATTCTCTACCTCAGAGGGCGGTGGAGGCCGGTTCCCTGGATACTTTCAAGATTCAAGATTCAAGATTCAATTTATTTGTCATTTGGACCCCTTGAGCAGCAGCGCTCCACCACCGCTCCACACGCTCTGGACTCGGCCAGCTCCGCGACGGTGAGGTGAGTCGTCGGCACCAGAGCCCCTGGTCTTCCTGTTGGAGGCCGCTCCCCGTTGCAGCCCCAACGACAACGGAGACCCGACAAAGAAAAGGTCGGGTCTCCCGTGCAGGGAGAGATTTAAAAGTTACCCCCTCCCCCCCCCCCCCCCCCCCCCCCCCCCCCCACACCCCACAAAAAAAAAAAAAAAAAAACTACATAAAAACATAGACAAAAAATAATAAAAACGCAGACGGGCTGCAGAGGCTACTGCTGACGAGAGCCCTATCTAGCTTTCAAGAGAGAGCTAGATAGGGCTCTTAAAGATAGCGGAGTCAGGGGATATGGGGAGATGGCAGGAACAGGGTACTGATTGGGGAAGATCAGCCATGATCAGATTGAATGGCGGTGCTAGCTCGAAGGGCCAAATGGCCTACTGCTGCACCTATTGTCTATAATAAAAAAGCGAAAGCAGGTGTTTCGAAATGTTTTCAAAGTAATTAAAAATAAATAACTGAAATATCACATTTACATAAGTATTCAGACCCTTTACTCAGTAATTTGTTGAGGCACCTTTGGCAGCAATTACAGCCTCAAGTCTTCTTGGGTATGACGCTACAAGCTTGGCACACCTGTATTTGGGTATTTGGGCAGATAAGCTTTCTCAGGTTGATGGGGAGCTCGATCTCTGGGCCAGAAGGACATTCCTCTCAAAAGCCACTTGCGTTGTCTGGGTCTTAGGTTTGGTTGGAAGGTGGAGCAGCAGCGTCGATGCCATAGGCTGGACTCGGCCACTCAAGGACATTCACAGAGACCCTTTCCTGTCAGCAAAGCCACTCGGGTCTGTGCAGTTTAAAAGTCTGGGCGGCAGTGTGCTTTTCAGGGTCGTTTCGTCCTGTACTGGAAGGTGACAATAAATTGAATCTCATTTCACCCCAGTCTGAGGTCCAGAATGCTCTGGAGCAGGTTTTCATCAAGGATCTCTTTGTGCTTTGCTCCGTTCATCTTTCCCTCGATCCTGACTAGTCTCCCAGTTCCTGCCACTGAAAAACACCCCACAGCATGATGCTGCCACCACCATGCTTCACTGTAGGTCTGGTATTGGCCAGGTGATGAGCAGTGCCCGGTTTCCTCCAGACATTACGCTTGGCATTCAGGCCAAAGAGTTCAATCTTGGTTTCATCACACTAGAGAATCTTGTTTTTCAAGCCTTTTGGAAAATTAAGGGGATAAAATTGGTCCATTGGAGAGACAGAGTGGACAGCTATCTGCAGAGCCAAAAGAGATGGGGCAGATATTGAACAATTTCTTTTCTTCGGTATTCACCAAGGAGAAGGATATTGAATTATGTGCGGTAAGGGAAACTAGTAGAGTAGCTATGGATACTATGAGTTTCATAGTAAAAGAAGTACTGACACTTTTGAAAAATATAAAAGTGGATAAGTCTCCAGGTCCTGACAGGATATTCCCTAGGACATTGAGGGAAGTGTAGAAATAGCCGGGGCTATGACAGAAATATTTCAAATGTCATTAGAAACGGGAATAGTCCCCGAGGATTGGCGTACTGCGCATGTTGTTCCATTGTTTAAAAAGGGTTCTAAGAGTAAACCTAGCAATTATAGGCCTGTTAGTTTGACTTCAGTGGTGGGCAAATTAATGGAAAAAGATACTTAGAGATAATATATATAAGCATCTGGATAAACAGGGTCTGATTAGGAACAGTCAACATGGATTTGTGTCTGGAAGGTCATGTTTGACTAATCTTCTTGAATGTTTTTAAGAGGTTACTAGGGAAATGGACGAGGGTAAAGCAGTGGATGTTGTCTATATGGACTTTAGTAAGGCCTTTGACAAGGTTCCTCATGGAAGGTTGGTTAAGAAGGTTCAACTGTTGGGTATAAATGCAGGAGTAGCAAGATGGATTCAACAGTGGCTGAATGGGAGAAGCCAGAGAGTAATGGTGGATGGCTGTTTGTCAGGTTGGAGGCAGGTGACTAGTGGGGTGCCTCAGGGATCTGTGTTGGGTCCTTTGTTGTTTGTCATGTACATCAATGATCTGGATGAAGGTGTGGTAAATTGGATTAGTAAGTATGCAGATGATACCAAGATAGGGGGTGTTGTGGATAATGAAGAGGATTTCCAAAGTCTACAGAGTGATTTAGGCCATTTGGAAAAATGGGCTGAAAGATGGCAGATGGAGTTTAATGCTGATAAATGTGAGGTGCTACACCTTGGCAGGACAAATCAAAATAGGACGTACATGGTAAATGGTAGGGAATTGAAGAATGCAGTTGAACAGAGGGATCTGGGAATAACCATGCATAGTTCCTTGAAGGTGGAATCTCATATAGATAGGGTGGTAAAGAAAGCTTTTGGTATGCTAGCCTTTATAAATCAGAGCATTGAGTATAGAAGCTGGGATGTAATGTTAAAATTGTACAAGGCATTGGTGAGACCAAATCTGGAGTATGGTGTACAATTTTGGTCGCCCAATTATAGGAAGGATGTCAACAAAATAGAGAGAGTACAGAGGAGATTTACTACAATGTTGCCTGGGTTTCAACAACTAAGTTACAGAGAAAGGTTGAATAAGTTAGGTCTTTATTCTCTGGAGCGCAGAAGGTTAAGGGGGGACTTGTTAGAGGTCTTTAAAATGATGAGAGGGATAGACAGAGTTGATGTGGACAAGCTTTTCCCTTTGAGAATAGGGAAGATTCAAACAAGAGGACATGACTTCAGAATTAAGGGACAGAAGTTTAGAACATGAGGGGGAACTTCTTTACTCAGAGAGTGGTAGCGGTGTGGAATGAGCTTCCAGTGGAAGTGGTGGAGGCAGGTTCGTTGGTATCATTTAAAAAATAAATTGGATAGGCATATGGATGAGAAGGGAATGGAGGGTTATGGTATGAGTGCAGGCAGGTGGGACTAAGGGATGTTCGGCACGGACTTGTAGGGCCGAGATGGTGCTGTAATTGTTATATGGTTATATGGTTAAAAGCGGGCTGTAATGTGCCTTTTACAAAAGGCCTGATTGGTGGATCAGCTACGTATGGAAGGTTCTCCCATCTCCACAGTGGAACTCCCTTTGAGAAGCTGAACATCGGGAGGGGGTTGTGGAAGATTCAAAAAAAGAGGACATAACATTTCACATCATACTTCAGAATTAAGGGACAGAAGTTTAGGGGTAACATGAGGGGGAACTTCTTTACTCAGAGAGTGGTAGCGGTGTGGAATGAGCTTCCAGTGGAAGTGGTGGAGGCAGGTTCGTTGGTATCATTTAAAAATAAATTGGATAGGCATATGGATGAGAAGGGAATGGAGGGTTATGGTATGAGTGCAGGCAGGTGGGACTAAGGGAAAAAAGTTGTTCGGCACGGACTTGTAGGGCCGAGATGGCCTGTTTCCGTGCTGTAATTGTTATATGGTTATATGGTTAAAAGCGGGCTGTAATGTGCCTTTTACAGAGGAGTGGCTTCTACCGTAAAGGCCTGATTGGTGGATCAGGCCTTTACTGCAGATACGTATGGAAGGTTCTCCCATCTCCACAGTGGAACTCTGGAGCTCTGTCAGAATGACCATCGGGTTCTTGGTCACCTCCCTGATGAAGGTGGGAAGGGTGAAGAAGTTCTTTCAAACAAATTCCCCCTCCTTCCCCACCTCGCCCCGATTCGACAGGAGAAGCCGGAGAGTCCTGCCTGGAGAAGCGAGTGATTGACAGCAACCCTCCGGTCACCGTGCGAATCCCGCATCCGGTGTTGCTTCGGCCTCTCACACATCACGCCTCAATACACAGGCACACACACACACACCACACTCACAGAGCTGGTTTCAGCTGGCCGAAGCAGGAGCCCACCGCCCATGAAAAGCGCTTGTTTTGATTCCTGAGGCGAACCCCCTCGGGTAAGCTGAACATCGGGAGGGTTGTGCAAAATGAGAAGACGTTTCCCAGGGAATACCGGAGCATCGCACATAAAACTTAAACATTTCACACATAATAAAAACAATAAAAACAATCCAGTCCCTGATAAAACAGTACTAAAAGTTAAAAAGTGCAGGTAAAAACTGCAACAATGCGAGCATAAAACTTGGTACGTTCGATAATGTATTTCGAGGGGAGGTCACACAACTGTCTCAACGTTGCAAGTAGGACGGCAGGGTCATCCATCGTCTCTGCAAGCACTAGGACCTGTCCACTCGCATCTAAAACAGCAGGCTCAAATATGAAAGTATCGGCATGTTTCATTGCCTCTGGGCCAGCTAGGTTGAGTAATACAGAAGCACGCACATCAGGAGGATCGTTGTGATACATAGTGAGTGTAGTCATGCTTGAAAATACGCCAGCGTTCAGCAATGTCAGAGTAAAAGATCAGAGGACTAGGATGGCGAGACGAGTTTGCCATGATAGAGATAACCGGCACATCAACAAATTAAAACAAAAAATCCGATAGACGTGAACGGAGCAGGAAAGGCTCATTCTCTGACACCATGTAATGAGTCGAGTCAAACACATTTCAAGACACAACACATGTTTATTAAATCTACGTACAGCATCAGTCTGCAGGACATTACAGTTCCTTGTAGCTACTCATACTGAACGGCGTAGGCAAGCTCTTGGTAATATGAATCGCATATTAGGCAGAGCAACTACTAACAAACACTACAATTGGCTAGTAGGAAATAACCAATCTACAGCTTCCACAGCTGTCTGTGGCAGTGAATTCCACAGTTCACCACCCTCTGACAAGGAATTCCTGCTCATCTCCTTCCAAAAGGAACATCTTTTAATTCTGAGGCTGCGGCCACTGGTCCTAGACTCTCCCACTAGTGGAAACATCCTCTCCACATCCACTCCATCCTGGCTTTTACCAGGCTGGGACAGACTGCAATAGCTTCACACTGTGTCCCAAGGCTCGTGTCCTGTCATGCATCACCCAAGGCAGCAGAGACTTTACAGGGCTCGAAATTAGCAGTTGCCTGGGTGCCAATGGCAATCTACAATCCCGCCGGGCAACCTAAAGGCCATGCCATTTTGCCCGGCTTGGCAAGCACCCGGGACACCTATCGTTTAATTCTGAGCGGGTCCCCACTCTATCTCTCTCTCTGTCACTCTCCCTCTCCGCCCGCCATCCGTGTCTGGGTCTCGGCTCTCGGCTCTTGGGTTCCGGGTCTCCGCTCGGCTCTCGACTCTTGGGTTTCGGGTCTTGGGTGTCCGCCCAGCACGGCCGGCCGCCTTATACATGCGCACTGCCACGGCCTGCACATCCTCCACCTTCATATGCGAACAACCACGGCCAGCATATCATCGGCCGTGGCTGTGCGGCCCTGCACATGCACACTGCCATGGCAACTGGTCGGCGTTGGCCACTTTCTCCCTCCCTTTGCATTGTGGGAGATCTGGCCGCCATTGCTGTCCGGTCGCTGCCTCACCTCGACCGCTGAAAACCAATGCAGAATCACTCGCTGGAGCTGGAGTAACTCCCTGGAGTAACTCTTGCTTCTTGGTTTCCTGGTCCTCCAAAAATATTTGAAATATTAGACGTGGCTGCAGGAGGATCGGGCCTGGGGACTTAATATTCAGGGTTATACATCCTATAGAAAGGACAGGCAGGTGGGCAGAGGGGAGGGGGTAGCTCTGCTGGTGAGGGATGTAATTCAGTCCCTTGCGAGGGAAGACATAGGGACTGACGAGGTAGAGTCACTGTGGATTGAGTTGAGGAATTGTAAAGGCAAGAAGACACTAATTGGTGTTATCTACAGACCCCCAAATAGTAGCCCGGATATAGGGTGTAAGTTGCAGCAGTAGTTAAAACTGGCATGTAACAAAGGTAATGGCACTGTGGTGATGGGGGATTTCAATATGCAGGTAGACTGGGAAAATCAGGTTGGTTCAGGACCCCAAGAAAGAGATGCCTCCGAGATGGATTCTTAGAGCAGCTTGTAATGGAGCCGACCAGAGAAAAGGCAATTCTGGATTTAGTATTGTCCAATGAACCAGATATGATAAGAGAACTAGAGATAAAGGAGGTAGTGATCATAATATGATTAGTTTTAATCTGCAATTTGAGAAGTAGAACGTTAAATCGGAAGTGTCAGTGATGCAGTTGAACAAAGGGGACTATGAAGGCATGAGAGGGGAGCTGGCCAAAGAAGACTGGAAAGAGATCCTAGCAGCAATGACGGTGGAACAGCAAAGGCAGGAATTTCTGGGCATAATACGGAAGTCTGAAAAGATGAAGTATGAAGGGAAGCTGGCCAGGAATATAAAGAAGGACAGTAAAAGCTTCTTTAGATATGCTAAGGGAAAAAGAGTAGCAAAGTCAAATGTGTGTCCCTTGAAGGCAGACATGGGTGAAATTATTATGTGCAACAAGGAAATGGCAGAGAGTTGAATAGGTACTTCGGATCTGTGTTCACTAAGGAAGACACAAACAATCTCCTAGATGTACTGGAAGAAAGAGGATCTAATAGGGTAGATGAACTGAAAGAAATTGTCATTAGGCGAGAAATAGTACTGGGTAGGCTAATGGGACTGAAGGATGATAAATCCCCTGGACCTGATGGGTCCTCAGGGAGGTGGCTCTAAGTGGATGCATTAGTGATCATTTTCCAATGTTCAATAGATTCAGGATCAGTTCCTGTGGATTGGAGGATAGCTAATGTTATCCCACTTTTCAAGAAAGGAGCGAGAGAGAAAACGGGGAATTACAGAGCAGTTAGCCTGACTTTGGTGGTGGGAAAGATGCTGGAGTCAATTATTAAAGAGGTAATAAAGGGGCATTTGGTAGCAGTAAAAGGATTAGTCCAAGTCAACATGGATTTATGAAAGGGAAATCATGCTTCACTAATCTTCTGGAATTTTTTGAGGATGTGACAAGTAAAATGGAGTGCCGCAAGGCTCGGTGTTGGGGCCACAACTGTTTACCATATATATTAATGATTTGGAAGAGGGGATTAGGAGCAACACTAGCAAGTTTGCGGATGACACAAAGCTGGGTGGCAGTGTGAACTGTGAAGAGGATGTTAGGAGGTTGCAGGTTGACCTGGACAGGTTGAGTGAGTGGGCAGAAGCGTGGCAGATGCAGTATAATATAGATAAATGTGAGGTTATCCATTTTGGTGGCAAAAACAAGGGGGCAGATTATTATCTCAATTGGGTTAGGATAGGTAAGTGGGAGGTGCAGCGAGACCTGGGCATCCTTGCACACCGGTCACTGAAAGTTGGCTTACAGGTACAGCAGGCAGTGAAGAAAGCTAATGGAATGTTCGCCTTCATAACAAGAGGATTTCTGTATAGGAGGAAAGAGGTTCTTCTGCAGTTGTATAGGGTTCTGGTGAGACCACATCTGGAGTATTGTGTGCAGTTTTGGTCTCCTAATTTGTGGAAGGACATCCTTGTGATTGAGGCAGTGCAGCGTAGGTTCACGAGATTGATCCCTGGAATGGCGGGACTGCCATATGAGAAAGATTGAAAAGACTAGGCTTGTATTCACTGGAGTTTAGAAGGATGAGGGGGTATCTTATAGAAACATATAAAATTATAAAAGGACTGGACAAGGAAAAATGTTCCCAATGTTGGGAGAGTCCAGAACCAGGGGCCACAGTCTTAGAATAAAGGGGAGGTCATTTAAGACTGAGGTGAGAACAAACATTTTAACCCAGAGAGTTGTGAATTTATGGAATTCCCTGCCACAGAGGGCAGTGGAGGCCAAGTCACTGGATCGATTTAAGAGAGAGTTAGATAGAACTCTGGGGGCTAGAGGAGTCAAGGGATATGGGGAGAAGGCAGGCACGGGTTATCGATAGGGGACGATCAGCCATGATCACAATGAATGGCGGTGCTGGCTCGAAAGACCGAATGGCCTCCTCCTGCACCTATTTTCTATGTTTCTATGTTTTATGTTTCTATGAAATGGAATTTAAACTGGTGGACCCACCACCACCAAACTCTAAACACTGAAAAATAACTGCCTATTGCATTTTATCTGTTTATTTATTGTGTATATATATATGGTCTATAGTATATAGACACACTGAACTTTTATCTCCTGTCTGTATTATGTTTACATATTCTGTTGTGCTGCAGCAAGCAAGAATTTCATTGTCCTATCTGGGACACATGACAATAAAACTTTTGACTTGACTTGGACTTAAGCAAAAAAGGCTTCTTGGGATAAAAGAGCTACCTTAAATTTTGTTGCGTCTGGTTGGGTAACTTTGGTAGAGTGAAGACTACTCCATGCTTTAAGTATGCGGAGGAATTCCATGGAGCAGCCAGCATCTCTGGATAGAAGAAATTGGGTGACGTTTCGGGTAGTAACCCTTCTTTAGATTTCCTCTGGTTTTAGTGTTTTTAGTTTAATTTAAAGATACAGTGTGGAAACAGGCCCTTCCGCCCACTGAGTCCCTGCCGACCACCGATCACCCGTACTCTAGTTCTATCCCACACATCAGCGACGTAAGTCAAGAGTCAAGAGAGTTTTATTCTCTCACGTCCCAGTTAGAACAATGAAATCCTTACTTGCAGCAGCACAACAGAATATGTATACAATGTTATAAACGAGAAAACAAAACTCCATACAGACAGCACTCATATTCAGGATCAATTCCGGGTCTCTGGCAATTTTAGGCAGCAACTTTATGGCCAATGTACTGCCCCATAGCCTTGAACTGAATGAAAAAATACAGTAGCTGTAAAGAGGGGCATAGCGTCACTTAGAGATTTAAGACTGAAACTGGATAGTTTCTTTTTCTTTAGTAACCAAAGTTATCAACGTATCATTTTTTGTGTTTTGGAAAATAAAATATAGTGGCACAGCTCGTGAACTTGCTGCCTCACACGCCAGAGATCTGTGTTTTATCCGGTTCTTGGGCACTGTCTGTGTTGAATTTGCACTTTCTCCCTGCAAGCATGTCGGTTTCCTCCCACATCCCAAAGACGCATTGGCTTCGTAGGTTAACTTGTCTCTTGTAAAATTGCCCCTAATGTGCAGGGAGTGGGTGAGGAAAGTGGGATAACAGAACTTGTGTGAATGGGTAGACAAAAATGCTGGAGAAACTCAGCAGGTGAGGCAGCATCTATGGAGCGAAGGAAATAGGCGATGTTTCGGGTCGAGACCCTTCTTCAGACTGATGTGAGGGTGCGAGGGGGGGATGGGGGGAGCGGGAAGAAGAAGGGAGAGGCGGAGACAGTGGGCTGAGGGAGACCTGGGAAGCGAAGGAGAAAGCAGGGGACTACCTGAAATTGGAGGTCAATGTTCATACTCCATATAACCATATAACAATTACAGCACAGAAACAGGCCATCTCGGCCCTACAAGTCCGTGCCGAACAAATTTTTTTTTTTTCCCCCCCTTAGTCCCACCTGCCTGCACTCATACCATAACCCTCCATTCCCTTCTCATCCATATGCCTATCCAATTTATTTTTAAATGATACCAATGAACCTGCCTCCACCACTTCCACTGGGAGCTCATTCCACACCGCCACCACTCTCTGCGTAAAGAAGTTCCCCTGGGGTGTAAACTGCCCAAGCGAAATTTGAGGTGTTGCTCCTCCAATTTACGGTGGGCCTCACTCTGGCCATGGAGGAGGCCCAGAACAGAAAGGTTGGATTCTGAATGGGAGTGGTATTTGAAGTGCTGAGACACCAGGAGATCAGGTTGGTTATTGCGAACCAAGCGGAGGTGTTGGGCGAAGCGATCGCCAAGCCTACGCTTGGTCTCACCGATGTAGGGCAGCTGACACCTAGAGCAGCAAATGAGGTTGGAGGAGGTGCAGGTGAACCTATGCCGCACCTGGAAAGACTGCTTGGGTCTGTGAATGGAGTCAAGGGGGGAGGTAAAGCGACAAGTGTAGCATTTCCTGCAGTTGCATGGGAAAGTGCCAGGAGAGGGGGTGATTTGGGTGGGAAGGGACGAATTGACCAGGGAGTTACGGAGGGAGCGGTCTCTGCAGAAAGCCGACATGGGAGGAGATGGGAAGATATGGCCAGTGGTGGGATCCCGTTGGTAGACAAAGCTGGAGAAAATCAGCGGGTGAGGCAGCATCTATGGAGTGAAGGAATAGGTGACGTTTCGGGTCGAGACCCTTCTTCAGACTGATGTCGGGGGGTGGGGGGCAGGAAAAAGAAAGGAAGATGCGGAGACAGTAGGCTGTGGGGGAGCTGGGAATGGGAGGGGAAGGAAGGAGAAAGCAAGGACTACCTGAAATTGGAGAAGCCAATGTTCATACCACTGAGGTGTAAACTACCCAAGCAAAATATGAGGTGCTGCTCCTCCAATTTGCGGTGGGCCTCACTCTGGCCATGCAGGAGGCCCAGGACAGAAAGGTCGGATTCGGAATGGGAGGGGGAATTGAAGTACTGAGCCACAGGGAGATCAGGTTGGTTATTGCAAACTGAGTGGAAGCGAAGCGATCGCCAAGCCTGCGCTTGGTCTCACCGAGGTTGATCATACGCTGAATAACCACATTTTTGTTTGGAAGTGGAAAGAGATAATAGAAATTGCATTCATTGCAACGTGTAAAAAGAGATGAGATGCTGTATTGTAATTTTGCTGCATGTCATTGTGGTGAATATCATGACTTGATTGGAGAATATGTTTAGTTTGTGACTTTATTTGAAGCAGAAATAATATGTGAATGCTTCATTGACCATAATTCCGACTGGTAACTACGCACTTCGTCTGAGCACATTATCGCACACATCATGCAAGCCGTCTTAAATGACCACCTAAACTGTCATTTGGCAACCTAAAAAGCTGCCGAGGTTGCCTGGCTGGCAACAGGGAAAAAACGTTATGTGAGAGCCCTGCGTTATAGGAGAAGGCAAGCACTGTCACAAAGTAACTCACGATGGTTTGGGTAACATTCATACATGTCTCAATAGACAATAGATAATAGGCAATAGGTGCAGAGGCAGGCCATTTGGCCCTTCGAGCCAGCACCGCCATTCAATGTGATCATGGCTGATCATCAACAATCAGTACCCCGTTCCTGCCTTCTCCCCATATCCCCTGACTCCGCTATTTTTAAGAGTCCTATCTAGCTCTCTTTTGAAAGTATCCAGAGAACCTGCCTTCACCGCCCTCTGAGGCAGAGAATTCCACAGACTCACTTTTCTCATATAAGAAAAGTGTTTCCTCATATCCGTTCTAAATGGCTTACATCTTATTCTTAAAATGTGGCCCATGGTTCTGGACTCCCCCAACATCGGGAACATGTTTCCTGCCACTAGTGTGTCCAAGCCCTTAACAATCTTATATGTTTCAATGAGATTCCCTCTCATCCTTCTAAACTCCAGAGTGTACAAGACCAGCTGCTCCATTCTCTCAGCATGTGACAGTCCCGCCATCCCGGGAATTAACCTTGTAAACCTACGCTGCACTCCCTCAGTAGCAAGAATGTCCTTCCTCAAATTAGGGGACCAAAACTGCACACAATACTCCAGGTGTGGTCTCACTAGGGTTCTGTACAACTGCAGAAGGTCCTCTTTACTGCTATATTCGATTCCTCTTGTTATAAAGGACAACATGCCATTTGCTTTCTTCACTGCCTGCTGTACCTGCATGCTTACTTTCATAGACTGGCGTACAAGGACCCCCAGATCCCATTGTACTTCCCCTTTTACCAACTTGACGCCATTTAGATAGTAATCTGCCTTCCTGTTTTTGCTACCAAAGTGGATAACCTCACATTTATCTGCATTAAACTTCATCTGCCATGCATCTGCCCACTTCACCAACCTGTCCAAGTCACCCTGCATTCTCATAGCATCCTCCTCACAGTTCACACTGCCACCTAGCTTTGTGTCATCTGCAAATTTGCTAATGTTACTTTGAATCCCTTCATCCAAATCATTGATGTAAATAGCTGCGTTCCCAGCACCGAGCCTTGAGGTACCCCACTAGTCACTGCCTGCCATTCTGAAAGGAATCCATTAATCCCTACTCTTTGTTTCCTGTCTGCCAACCACTTCTCTATGCATGTAAGCACTCTACCCCCAATACCATGTGCCCTAAAATATGCCCACTAATCTCCTATGTGGGACCTTATCAAATGCTTTCTGAAAGTCCAGGTACACTACATCCACTGGCTCGCCCTTGTCCATTTTCTTATGTAACCGAGTTACATAAAAAAATTCCAGAAGATTATTCAAGCATGATTTCCCCTTCGTAAATCCATGCTGACTTGGACCGATCTTGTTACTGGTATCCAAATGTGCGACTATCTCTTCTTTTATAATTGACTCCAGCATCTTCCCCACCACCGATGTCAGGCTATCTGGACTATAATTCCCTTTTTTCTCATATTCCCCATATTCACATCATGAATAATACAGAAGAAGGGTCTTGACCCGAAATATCGTCTATACCATTTCTCCAGAGATGCTGCCTGTCCCGCTAAGTTACTCCAGCACTCTGTGAAACGCCACCTATTCATGTTCTCCATAGAGACGCTGCCTGACCCATTGAGTTACTCCACCACTTTGTGTCTATTTTCCCTTCACCCATCTGCCCAAGCCCACCCTCCCCCTCCTTTCCTATGTTCCTTTCCACCTATAAACCTCTCTCTGCCTTTACATTTCACTCCTCTTTCAAATCTGCTCTACTTATCTACGTGCATTTTTCTTCTTACCTTTTTAGAGTCATAGAGTGTTGCAGTGTGGAAACAGGCCCTTCAGCCCAACTTGCCCACACCGACCAACATGTCCCATTTACACTAGTCCCACTCACAGGCTTTTGGCCCATAGCCATTTAAACCTATCCTATCCATGTACGTGTCTAAATGTCTCTTAAATATTAGGATAATCCCAGCTTTAACTACCTCCTCTGGCAGCTCGTTCCATACACCCTTTGTGTGAAAAAGCTAACTCTCCGATTCCTGTTAATTTCTGAGTCAGCTCCCAATCCAAGATTTCTCACACACACACATATCTATATTACTAAAAATCTGATCTTGACCGCTTTTGGCCCGCTGTGCTGCGATTTCCGAGAGAACGCCTCCACC
Source organism: Leucoraja erinaceus (assembly GCF_028641065.1). NCBI lineage: Eukaryota > Metazoa > Chordata > Chondrichthyes > Rajiformes > Rajidae > Leucoraja > Leucoraja erinaceus. The sequence continues at coordinate 871,468 of NC_073426.1, forward strand.
TACGGCCGTCATTTTTGGCCACCTCGCTCAGAGCCCACGTCTGCCTTCCTGAACCGGCGGGTTTTTCCCATCGATGAAAAATCAGAGAGATATTAATGATTTTTAAAAAATCACCATTCTCTCTGCTGCTGCCCCTGCTGGAGGGAGGGGGAGGGACTATAAAACCAGGAAGTGGTGTGCCTCACTCCGTCTCTGCAAGATGGAGGTCACGTCTCTCTGAGCTCTGCATAACACTGGACACATGTCTACTCAACTGTGAGTGACCTTAATGTGGTTTGAAAATGAAAATATGGTGGGTTGAAGTAAAAAGGCACTGCCTGCAAATGGGTGTTTGGGGGGGGGGTGTTGAAGTAAAAAGTTGAGGTCTCCCCTCCTCTCTCTTCTGAATAACACTCTCCCACCTCAACTCTCCCCCTTAATGTGGTTTGAAAATGAAAATCTCCCCCCCCCACTGCAAATGGTTTTTGGGGTCCCTCTACCCCTCTCCCCCCCCCCTCCTCTCCCCCCTCCCCCCCTCTCCCCCCCCCCCCTCCCCCCTCTCTCCCCTCTTTTTCTCCCCCCCTCCCCCCCCCCTCCCCTCCCCCGTCCCTCCCCTAAATCCCCTCCTCCTCCCCCTACACCCCCTATCCCTTCCTCCTCCCCCTCCTCCTCCCCCCTCCCCTCCCTCTCCCCTCACTCAGCACCCCCTCTTCCCCCCTCCCCCTCTTTCTCTCCCTCTCTCCTCCCCCATCTCCCCTCCTCCCCCACCTTTCCCCCCTCACCCACCCTCCCTCTTCTCCTCCCCTCCACCCCCTCTCCCTCTTGCCCCTCTCTCTCGGTCTCTGCCTCTCTATCTGTCTCTGCCCCTTCTCTCTCTGCCCTCACTCTCTACCCCCGCCCCCTCCCCCCCTCTCTAGGTGTGACTGCAAGTTGGGGGCTATGCGTCAGTAGATAGGGTGCTTATGGGGTAAAAGGAGCAAATTAATAATATTAATATAATATCAAGGGGAGTAATTAGCGTGTGTGGGGGGGAGATAGTTAGTGTGTGTGACGCTGCATGCCCCCTCCCCCACAACTGCACGTTGGGAGGGGACAATTGGTCTGGTATACATATATAAACACACACACATACACGTGGGCTAGATGACAGAGGTCCTCAGGGGGGAAAAAATGATGTTTTTGGGTCACGGGCCGCATCCGGACTGTGGGCCGTAGGCTGCCGAATCCTGCCTTAGAAGGGCCACCAAGTCAAATCCCTGAGATAGATGGACAATCATCCCACGTTCCCCTCCTCGCCCCGCCAAGTGACCCTGGGTTAGAGACAGGGGTATCAACCGGGTTTGGTGAGACCACCCTCTCCCACAGAGCAGGTGGGGTCCAAACTCCTCAGCAATCACAGGACATTACAAAATGGACAATAGATGGATGGAAGGTTCTTACCCAGAGGATTACTGATTCGTCGAAGGAGCTGGTGATGAACCTGGTGTCGTCAAAACAAAAGTTGCAGCAGCTGACCTGGCTGGTGTGGCCCAGGTACACCTGGTACGGGATCTGCTCACAAACACAGAGCGTTAGGGGAGCGACTCGTCCCCCCTGCCACACATCCGTGCGGTGAGGCTTGAGGAGATGGTGGCCTCAGGAGGGTCTGGGTAGGGCAGGTGTCGGAGTGGGGCAGGTATCGGGATGGGGTAGGTCTCGGGATGTGGCGGGGGTTCAGGTATTTGAAAGGGTGAGGGGTCAGGGTTTGGGAAGTAGTCACAGTTTACGGGGATTGTTGTTTGTGGGGATTGTAGCGTCAGGATTAAGAGGGGTTGGGGTTTGGTGGAGTCAGGAATCAAGCGGGGGGGGGGGGGTGTCAGGAACTTAAGGTCCATTGGTGGTCGGGTTTCGAGTCTCAGGAGGATTAGGGGTTTGGCGTATCAGGGATTACGTCGCGTCTGAGGTGGTCAGGGCCTTTGTGGGCATCAAAGGTTTTTTTGGGGGGATCAGGGTGTTTGGGGAGTCTGGGAAGTGGTCAATAAGCTCAGGGTGTGGGTTCAGGGGTCAGAGGGTGTGGGAGGGGGTTCGGGGTGAGAGATGTGGGGGGGGGTTTCAGGGGTCAGAGGTTGTGAGAGGGGGTTCAGGGGTCAGAGGGTGTGGGAGGGGGTTTGGGGGTCAGAGGGTGTGGGAGGGGTTCAGGGGTGAGAGGGTGTGTGGGGGGTTCAGGGGGAGAGGGGGGCGGGGGTGAGAGGGTGTGGGAGGGGGTTCAGGGGTGAGAGGGTGTGGGAGGGGGTTCGGGGGTGAGAGGGTGTGGGAGGGGGTTCAGGGGTGAGAGGGGGGGAGGGGGTTCAGGGGAGAGGGGGTCAGAGGGTGGGGGAGGGGGTTCAGGGGTCAGAGGGTGTGGGAGGGGGTTCGGGGGTCAGAGGGTGTGGGAGGGGGTCGGGGGTGAGAGGGGGTCAGTGGTGGGAGGGGGTTCAGGGGTGAGAGGGGGGTGGGAGGGGGTTCAGGGGTGAGAGGGGGTTCGGGGGTGAGGGGTGGGGGGGGGGGTTCGGGGTGAGAGGGGTCAGGGGTGAGGGGTGGGAGGGGGTTCAGGGGTGAGGGTGTGGGAGGGGGTTCGGGGGTCAGAGGGTGTGGGGGTGGGGAGGGGGTTCGGGGTGAGAGGGTGTGGGGGAGAGGGTTCGGGGGTGTGGGAGGGGGGGTTCAGGGGTCAGAGGGTGTGTGGGAGGGGTTTCGGGGGTCAGAGGTGTGTAGGGGGGGGGGTGAGAGGGGGTTCAGGGGTCAGAGGGTGTGGGAGGGGGTTCAGGGGTCAGAGGGTGTGGGAAGTTTGAGGGTCAGAGGGGAGACCGACGACGCCGTCCACCTTGGTGAGCCTCTGGCGGCCGCGCTCGCTCTCCACCACCAGGCCGTCCCCGAGTGAGGGCGGCTCCAGGGCCAGCGGGTTGTCGGGCAGCGGCGCCGGTGCCTCCTCCTGGGGACATAACAGCGGCATGGCGGCGGCCCGGGCCCCGTCACCACGGCAACCGGCCGGCGCCACCGCCACCGTGGTAAGCCCCTCCCCCGGGCCCCGCCCCGCGTCAAGCTCCGCCTCCAGCGACAAGCCCCCCCCCCGGCCCCCCCCAGCGTCAAGCTCCGCCTCCAGCGAAAAGCCCCTCCCTCGGCCCCGCCCCGAGTTACGGCCCCACCCCCAGCGACAAGCCCTTCCCTCCCCCTCCCCCAGCGACAAGCCCCCCCCCGGCCCCGACGTCAAGCCCGCCTCCAGCGACAAGCCCCTCCCCAGCGGCAGGCCCCCGCCCCCAGCGGCAGGCCCCGCCCCCAGCGACAGGCCCCCGCCCCCAGCGACAGGCCCCGCCCCCGCACTGCAGGCAGACACAAAATGTTGTAGAGGCAGCATCTCTGGAGAAGGATAACCTGGTCCCTATTACACCCCTCCTCCAACAGGGAAGCTCAGTAGTGATGGGTCTTCCCCTCCCCTCTTTTAACCAGGTTCCCCCGACCACTGCCCACCCATACAATAGTCCTCACACTGCCCTCCTCTCTGAACACCCACCATCCCCCCACCAAACTTAGCCTCAACCTCTGCCGACTGCCCGGCCCCACTCTGACCCCAACCCTCACTGTTGTCATGTCTTCACCATCCTCCCCCGTGACCTCCCCCTTTCCAATGCAGAACAGTCTGTCCTCAGCAGAGGCCTCATCTTCGTTCCCCTCCGCTCCCACCTCAACGAGTTCCGGGTCCATAGAGCTTTTCCTCTGTCGCCTCTGCCTTTGCGCCTTTTTCTAAGGAAAGGAGGTGTCACCACCCAGTGATGACCCCTTCTCATAGAGTGATACAGTGTGGAAACAGGCCCTTCGGCCCAACGTGCCCACGCCGGCCAACAATGTCCCAGCTACACTAGTCCCACTTGCCTGAGCTTGGTCCATATCCATCCAAGATTGTCCTATCCATGTACCTGTCTGGTGGTGGCCCGTCGGTAACGCTGATGGTGGGTTGTTACCATACACCTGCCACCCTTTATGTGAAAAAGTTACCCCTCAGATTCATATTAAATCTTTTCCCCTTCACCTTGAACCTATGTCCTCTGGTCCTCGATTCCCCTACTCTGGGCAACAGATTCTGTGCATCTACCCGATTTATTCCTCTCATTATTTTATACACTTTTATAAGATCACTCCTCATCCTCCTGTGCTGCAAGGAATAGAGACGCAGCCTACTCAACCTCACCGTATAGCTCAGAACCCCTAGTCTTGACAACATCCTCGTAAATCTTCTCTGAACCCTTTCAAGCTTGACAATATCTTTCCTATAACATGGTGCCCGGTACTGAACACAGTATTCTCTGAAGAAGGGTTTCGGCCCGAAACGTTGCCTACTTCCTTCGCTCCATAGATGCTGCCGCACCCGCTGTGTATCTCCAGCACTTTTGTCTACCCACAGTATTCTAAATGTGGTCTCACCAGTACCCTGGTCTTTCTTTTCCCCCATAGTCCTTGATTCCTTTAGCCCTAGGAGTTAAATCTAACTTAAAAACATCCAGTGAATTGGCCTCCACTGCCTTATGTCGCAGAGAACTCCACAGATTCACGACCCTCTGGGGTTTTTCCTCATCTCGTGCTAAATGCTTAAACTGTGACCCCTGGTTCTGGACTCTCCCAACATCGGGACATTTTTTCACATGCCTGTTCAATCCTTTAAGAATTTTATATTCCCCTCATCCTTCTAAATTCCAGTGAATACAAGCCCATTTGACCAATAAATTCATCATAATTCATCCCAGGAATTCAAGTCAAGTCAAGTCAACTTTATTTGTCACATACACATACTTGATGTGCAGTGAAATAAAAGTGGTAATGCCTGCGGATTGTGCAAAAACAACAGAACAAAACATAACAGAACCAGTAATTACATGTTCGGAAAAAAAACAACAATTTAAAAAAGACACAACACAACAGTATTTAGTCCCTGGTGAGATAAGAGTTTACAGTCCTGACGGCCTGTGGGAAGAAATTCTGTCTCATCCTCTCTGTTTTCGCAGCATGGCAGCAGAGGCGTTTGCCTGACCGTAGCAGCTGGAACAGTCCGTTGCTGGGGTGGTAGGGGTCCCCCATAATGTTGCTGGCTCTGGATCTGCACCTTCTGGTGTATAGGTCCTGCAGGGGGGTGAGTGTAGTTCCCATAGAGCGGTCGGCCGAATGCACTACTCTCTGCAGAGCCTTCTTAGAAACATAGAAACATAGAAAATAGGTGCAGGAGTAGGCCATTCGGCCCTTCGAGCCTGCACCGCCATTCAATATGATCATGGCTGATCATCCAACTCAGTATCCCGTACCTGCCTTCTCTCCATACCCTCTGATCCCCTTAGCCACAAGGGCCACATCTAACTCCCTCTTAAATATAGCCAATGAACTGGCCTTGACTACCCTCTGTGGCAGAGAGTTCCAGAGATTTCTTGTCCTGGGCAGAGCAGTTCCCAAACCAGATTGAGATTTTGCCGGACAAGATGCTTTCTACAGCCCCAGAGTAGAAGCATTGAAGGATCCTCAGAGAGACTCTGAATTTCCTCAGCTGCCTGAGGTGGTAAAGGCGCTGCCTTGCCTTACTCACCAGTGTGGCAGCGTGTGTTGTCCACGTCAGATCCTCTGTGACTCACAGGTGTTTAAAGCTGCTCACCCTATCCACAGTAGCCCCATCTATCTCCAGTGGCGTGTACGTCCTCGGATGTTGTGCCCTTCTAAAGTCCACAATCAGCTCCTTAGTTTTTATGACATTCAAGAAGAGGCTGTTGTCCTGACACCAGAGTGCCAGATCAGCCACCTCCTCCCGGTAAGGCCTTCTCATTGTTATCGGAGATCAGGCCCACCACCACAGTGTCATCAGCAAACTTGATTATGGAGTTGGAGCTGTCATGTGTGTACAGGGAGTACAGTAGGGGGCTGAGGACGCAACCTTGGGGGGGGATCCTGGTAAACCTACGCTGCACTCCCTAAATAGCAATAATGTCCTTCCTTAAATTAGGAGACCAAAATTGCACAGTACTCCAGGTGACCTCCTTGCTCCTAAACTCAAATCCTCTTGCAATGAAGGGCAACATGCCATTAGCTTTCTTCATTGCCTGCTGTATTATGCTTATTTTCAGTGACTGTGGTACAAGCCACACAGGATTCGTTGTGCCTCCCTTTTTTCTAATCTGACACAATTCAAGCTAATTTACCTTCCTGTTCTTGCCACCAAAGTAACTAACCTCACATTTATCCACATTATACTGCAACTGCCCACTCACCCATCCAACTCACCCTGCAGCCTCATAGCATCCTCATTGCAGCCCACACTGCTACCCAGCTTTGTGTCATCCGCGAACTTGGAGATGTCACATTCCCTCGTGTAAATCGTTAATATACTGTATATTGTAAATAAATGTTAATATCAAAGTCAAAGTCAAAGTCAAAGTAACTTTATTGTCAATTCAATTATGCAACAGTAGTTACACATAGGATCGAAATTACGTTTCCCCATACTCCAAATGTGCAAGTAATATTAAAAACACAGACAGACAACATATCAATAAAAATAGACAATAGACATACATTATTTAAAATATTAAAATATTCACAGTATGCCAAAATGTAGCAAAACCTTTGAGGTATTTTAAACAGGGTGCAACAATGAAAGGTGCAATATTGAAAAAGTGCAAATTCTGTTCTGGAGAGATTGAGCCAAAGTTATTTTCACAGTTTGTTGTCTTTGTTTGGGTACTGTTCATGGAATTTTCTTAAGTGTGTTGAGTAGTCTGATGGCCTGAGGGAAAAAGCTGTTTTTGAATCTGGTGGTTTTGCTCCGCATGCTGCGGTAGTGCTTACCGGAAGGTAGAAGGGTGAACAGTTTGTGTGCTGGGTGAGTGGTGTCTTTGATAATATTGCTTGCTCTCTTGTGACAGCGAGAAGGGTATAGGTCCTGGATTGCTGGTTGGGGTGATCTGGTGATCTTCTCCGCTGTCCTCACCACTCTCTGTAGGGCCTTCTGGTCAGCAGCAGAGCAACTGCCATACCAGACTGAGAGACTGCTGGTAAGAATGCTCTCAATGGCACCCCTGTAAAAGGTCGTGAGGGCAGAAGGGGGGAGGTCAGCTCTCCTCATCTGTCGAAGGAAGTGGAGGCGTTGCTGTGCCTTCTTAACTAGGGAGATGGTGTTGGTGGACCATATATACTGTATACTGTATATTGTAAATTGCAGCACCCTACTAGTTACTGCCTGCCATTCCGAAAAGGACCCGTTAATTCATAGATACATAGAAAATAGGTGCAGGAGTAGGCCATTCGGCCCTTCGAGCCTGCACCGCCATTCAATATGATCATGGCTGATCATCCAACTCAGTATCCCGTACCTGCCTTCTCTCCATACCCCCTGATCCCTTTAGCTACAAGGGCCACATCTAACTCCCTCTTAAATATAGCCAATGAACTGGCCTCAACTACCTTCTGTGACAGAGAGTTCCAGAGATTCACCACTCTCTGTATGAAAAATGTTTTTCTCATCTCGGTCTTAAAGGATTTCCCCTCTATCCTTAAGCTGTGACCCCTTGTACTGGACTTCCCCATTCCTACTCTTTATTTCCTGTTCTCTATCCATGTCAATACCCTACCCCCAATACCATGTAAATTAATTTTGTAAACTAATCTCTCGTGTGGGACCTTGTCAAAGGGCCTGATGTGCAGGTACATGTACATGTTCCTGATGTTGGGGGAGTCCAGAACCAGGGGCCACAGTTTAAGAATAAGGTGAAAGCCATTTAGAACGGAAACGAGGAAACACATTTTCTCACACAGAGTGGTGAGTCTGTGGAATTCTCTGCCTCAGAGGGCGGTGGAGGCAGGTTCTCTGGGTGCTTTCAAGAGAGAGCGAGATAGGGCTGTTAAAAATAGCGGAGTCAGGGGATAAGGGGAGAAGGCAGGAACGGGGTACTGATTGGGGATGATGACATCACATTGCGTTTTTGATTTTTTTTGTCTTTGGATCGAATTCTGTCTTTAATTTGTGTATTGGTGATGTCTTTATTATTTATTTTACTCCGATTATATGTTCTGTAAGGTGTCCTTGAGACTTTTGAAAGGCGCCCATAAATAAAATGTATTATTATTATTATTACTCCAGCACCTATTATCTATTGTTTTTGAAAGCAGATACACCACATCCACTGGCTCTCCCTTATCGATTCTACTTGTTAAATCCTCAAAAAATTCCAGAAGATTAGTCAAGCATGATTTCTCCTTCATAAATCCATGCTGACTTTGACCGATCCTGTCGCTGCTTTCCAAATACGCTGCGATAACATCTTTAAAACTCGACTCAAGCATCTTCCCCACTACCGATGCAAGGCTAGGCTATAATTCCCCATTTTCTCTCTCCCTCCTTTCTCCCTACGCTCCAGTCCATAGGATCGGATACAGAGTCGAGAGAACATTGGAAAATGATCACCAATGCATCCATGATTTCCAGGGCCACCTCCTTGAGTACTCTGGGATGCAGGCCATCCGGCCCTGTGGATCTATCTGCCTTCATTCCCAACAGTTTACCTAACACAATTTCCTGACATGTGGATTCCCTTCAGTTCCTCCCCCCCACTGGATCCTCGGTCCCCTAGTAATTTTGCCTCACTGGCCACCTGCTGACCAGGACTTCCGACGCTTCGCCCGCTGACCACTCCCCGCGGACCTCCACCAGTAACTCCACCGACCCTCGCCATTCCACCGCCCTCCAGCAGGCCGCAGCCACTGAGTCCTAGGCTCAGCACCGGGCCTGAAGTCTCCATGCTGCACACTCTCACAGCACAGGGTCCGTGCTGGGTCCTAGCCACTGAGTCCTAGGGTCTCAGCACCCCCCCCCACACTAGTCCTCATACCCCCTCCTCCCTGCCTCCGTCCCCCCCACTCACGCCTGCCTTCCACTCCGGCCCCGGCCCCCAACCCCATCCTTGCTGTGTGTTCACCATCCCCCCGACCCTCTCTGAATGATCTGTCCTCAGCCGTCTGTCCCCGCCGTCCCCACCTCAATGAGTTCCGCGCCCGCCACGATGTGGAGCTCTTCTTCCGTCGCCTCCGCATCCAAGCATTTTCCCATGGGAAGGAGTCCTCACCCCCTAGTGATGACCCCTTCTCCTGCCTCCAACAGACCCCTTCCTCTTGGACCCCCCCTCATGGCCATCTACCTGCTTTAGACCTTTTTATTTTAAACTACAGGCGGGACATCAACCGCCTCAACTTCTCCACTCCCCTTTCTCACTGTAGCCTCTCCCACCCCGAACGTACAGCCCTCCACTCACTCTGCAACAACCCAGACTGGGTCATCAAACCTGCCGACAAGGGAGGTGCTGTGGTATTCTAGTGCGCTGATCTCTACAAGGCTGCGGCCAGGCGCCAACTCTCAGACACCTCCTCCTACTTATCCTTGGACCATGACGAGCACCAGGCCACTCTCTCTAGCACCATCACTGGCTTCATCAACTCCGGCTCCCTGCCCTCCCAAGCCTCCAACCTCATCGTTCCCCAGCTCCGCATGGTCCAATTTTACCTTCTCCACAAAATCCACAAACCTGACTGTCCTGGCAGACCCATTGTTTCTGCTTTTTCGTGCCCCACCGAACTTATTTCCACATCCCTCGACTCCATCCTATCCGCCCAGGTTAAATCCCTCCCTACCTATGTCCAAGACACCTCACACGCTCTTAGTCTCCTCCATGACTTCCGTTTTCCAGTCCCCCCATTCCCTCATCTTCACCATGGATGTCCAGTCACTCTACACCTCCATCCCCCACCAGGAGGTTCTTAAAGCCCTCCATTTCTTCCTCGACCGCAGAACCAACCAATCCCCATCTACCGATACTCTCCTCTGCCTAGCGGAGCTGGTCCTTACCCTCAACAACTTTTCCTTTGACTCCTCCCATTTCCTCCAAGGCACATGCATGGGCCCCAGCTACGCCTGCCTCTTTGTGGGGTACATCAAACAATCCTTGTTCGAGACGTACCGTGGCCCTATCCCCGAACTCTACCTCCGCTACATTGATGAGTGCATTGGTGCTTCCTCCTTCACCCACACACAACTCACTGACTTCATCCATTTCACCACTAACTTCCATCCAGCACTCAAATTCAACTGGACCATATTTGACATCTCCCTATCGTTTCTAGACCTCACTATCTCCATCGCAGATAACAGACTACTGACTGACATTTACTACAAACCCACTGACTCCCATGGCTATCTGGACTACACTTCTTCCCACCCTGCTTCCTGTAAAGACTCTATCCCCTACTCCCAATTCCTCCATCTAGGCCGCATGATAAAAGGACTAGAGGTAAAGGAACCGCTTGGAGGTAGTGATCATAATATGATTAGTTTTACTATGCAAGTTGAGGAGAACGTTAAATCGGGAGTGTCAGTGATGCAGTTGAACAAAGGGGACTATGAAGGCATGAGAGGGGAGCTGGCCAATGTAGACTGGAAAGGGATCTTAGCAGGAATGACGGTGGAACAGCAATGGCAGGAATCTCTGGGCATAATCCGGAAGACGCAGGATCATTTCATTCTAAAAAGGAAGAAAGATTCTAAGGGGAGTAGGAGGCAACCGTGGCTGACAAGAGAAGTCAGGGATAGAATAAAACTAAAAGAAAAGATGTATAACACAGCAAAGAGTAGCCGGAAGCCAGAGGATTGGGAAACTTTCAGAGGACAATAGAAGGAAACAAAACGGGCAAAAATGGGCTGAAAAGATGAAGTACGAAGGGAAGCTGTCCAGGAATATAAAGATGGACAGTAAAAGCTTCTTTAGATATATTAAGGGAAAAAGCGTAGCAAAGTCAAATGTGGGTCCCTTGAAGGCAGACACGGGTGAAATTATTATGGGCAACAAGGAAATGGCAGAAGAGTTGAATAGGTACTTCGGATCTGTCTTCACTAAGGAAGACACAAACAATCTCCCAGATGTACTGGAGGACAGAGGATCTAAGGGGGTAGAGGAACTGAAAGAAATTTTCATTAGGCGAGAAATAGTATTGGGTAGGCGAATGGAACTGAAGGATGATAAATCCCCTGGGCCTGATGGTCTGCATCCCAGGGTCCTCAGGGAGGTGGCTCTAGAAATAGTGGACGCATTGGTGATCATTTTCCAATGTTCAATAGATTCAGGATCAGTTCCTATGGATTGGAGGATAGCTAATGTTATCCCACTTTTCAAGAAAGGAGCGAGAGAGAAAACGGGGAATTACAGAACAGTTAGCCTGACTTCGGTGGTGGGAAAGATGCTGGAGTCAATTATTAAAGAGGTAATAATTGGGCATTTAGATAGCAGTAAAAGGATTAGTCCAAGTCAACATGGATTTATGGAAGGGAAATCATGCTTGACTAATCTTCTGGAATTTTTTGAGGATGTGACAAGTAAAATGGATGAAGGGGTGCCAGTGGATGTAGTGTATCTAGACTTTCAGAAAGCCTTTGATAAGGTCCCGCATGGGAGACTGGTGACTAAAATTAGAGCACATGGTATTGGGGGTAGGGTGTTGACATGGATAGAAAATTGGTTGGCAGACCGGAAGCAAAGAGTAGGAGTGAACGGGTCCTTTTCAGAATGGCAGGCAGTGGCGAGTGGAGTGCCGCAAGGCTTGGTGTTGGGGCCACAACTGTTTACCATATATATTAATGATTTGGAAGAGGGAATTAGGAGCAACACTAGCAACTTTGCAGATGACACAAAGCTGGGTGGCAGTGTGAGCTGTGAAGAAGATGTTAGGAGCTTGCAGGGTGACCTGGACAGGTTGAGTGAGTGGGCAGATGCGTGGCAGATGCAGTATAATATAGATAAATGTGAGGTTATCCACTTTGGCGGCAAAAACAAGGGGGCAGATTATTATCTCAATGGGGTTAGGCTAGGTAAGGGGGAGGTGCAGCGAGACCTGGGTGTCCTTGTACACCGGTCACTGAAAGTTGGTGTGCAGGTACAGCAGGCAGTGAAGAAAGCTAATGGAATGTTGGCCTTCATAACAAGAGGATTTCAGTATAGGTTCTTCTGCAGTTGTATAGGGCTCTGGTGAGACCACATCTCGAGTATTGTGTACAGTTTTGGTCTCCTAATTTGAGGAAGGACATCCTTGTGATTGAGGCAGTGCAGCGTAGGTTCACGAGATTGATCCCTGGGATGGCGGGACTGTCATATGAGGAAAGAATAAAAAGACTGGGCTTGTATTCACTGGAGTTTAGAAGGATGAGGGGGATCTTAGAGAAACATATAAAATTATAAAAGGACTGGACAAGCTAGATGCAGGAAAAATGTTTCCAATGTTGGACGAGTCCAGAACCAGGGGCCACAGTCTTAGAATAAAGGGGAGGTCATTTCAGACTGAGGTGAGAAAAAACTTTTTCACCCAGAGAGTTTTGAATTTATGGAATTCCCTGCCACAGAGGGCAGTGGAAGCCAAGTCACTGGATGGATTTAAGAGAGAGTTAGATAGAGCTCTAGGGGCTAGTGGAGTCAAGGGATATGGGGAGAAGGTAGGTACGGGTTATTGATAGAGGACGATCAGCCATGATCATAATGAATGGCGGTGCTGGCTCGAAGGGCCAAATGGCCTCCTCCTGCACCTATTTTCTATGTTTCTATGTTTCAGGGTCATGTGTAAACTCACCAATCATATCTAATACATTTTCATCCATATAGCTGATACAAACCACAAACACCAATGGGCTGATCACTGATCTCTGAGGCACACCACTCCACATTGACCTCCAGTCTTCCAACATCCATGAAGCCACCACCCTCCTTCTTTATCCAGTTTGCTCATCCTCCCTGGTTCCCATGTGATCTGACCTTCCAGAGCAGCATATCAAGCCAAAGCTAATCCAAAGCTTTTCTGGTCCATATAGATAACGTCTACAGTTGTCCATCATCCACCTATTCCACCTATTTTCTATGTTTCTATGTTTCTATCAACTTTTTTGGTTACTTCTTCTAAAAACAATCAAATTGGAACGGCATAATCTCCCGTGCCAACAATAACACTGGCTTTCTGCCCATCCACATTTACGTAAGTCATTAATATTTCCCACAAACAACAGAGGTCCCAGCACAGATCTGGAAGATGCTGGAGGTCCCTGGATGGAGGAAGGGGTGAGGTGTAGGGCTAGATGTTACATCTCCAGCAGTTGCAGGGGAAAGTACCTGGGAAGGGGGTGATTTGGTTGGGATGGGATGAGTGAAGCAGGGAGTTGCAGGGGGAGCAGTCTCTATGGAAAGTGGAAAGAGATGGGGATGGGAAGATGTAACTGGTGATGGGATCACATTGAAAGAGTCAGGAATATTGGAGGATGATGTGTTGGATGCAAAGGCTGGTGGAGATAAAAGATGAGGACCAGGGGAACTCTATCCCTGTTCTTCCTGGGGTGAGGGGCGAGTGAGAGCAGAGGAGATGTGGGTGAGGGATGTACATTTCAGGAAACTATCTATATATGGATCTATTCATGGCACAGATAACTAGTAGACAACACCCTGTAGAATGAAGTGTACATTTGGATCAATGACCCCCCCCCCCCCCCTCCCCTCGCAAATCTTTCCTTCTGCAGCAATATCGCCCCCATTCATCCCCGCTATTACGAATGTTTATGAATAAATACTTACCAAACTCTGTTAATTTATCATTGGGAGATGTTTCAAACAGTAATAATTCCCCTCAAGATGTCCTTATATTTCATCATGGGTCTGCCAGGGCAGTCCTGCTTGTGAATGTTGGGGACGAATGTTGCGGGCAGTGCAGGGCTGAGGAACCATAAGGTTGGAGGCTGAGGAGGGGAGATCGCCAGAGGCAATGAGATCTGAAAGCGTCTGGGAGATGATGGGCTGGTGTTTATCACTGAGGTCATGGTCAAGAGGTAGATATGAGGAGGTGTCTGAGTGCTGACACCTGGCCTCAGCATGGTAGAGGTCAGCCCACCAGACTCCAATGGCATCTCCCTTGTCGGCATATTGGGATTGTTACTGCGTGAGCACAGGGCTGTGTTCAGAGGGAGGAGCGGGAATGCAGAAGTGACGATGTCACACTGGCAGATGGAAATAAAAAGGTTGTGAGGTTGAAGGCTGGCACAGAGGGTCCAAGAGGAGGGGGAATGTTGGAGATTGGAGAAGGGGTTGTCAATGGGAGGCAAGGATTCTTTGCCATGGATAAATGCCCAGACGTGGAGTAGACGGAAGAAGACATCATGGCGGCCCCAGACTCTTGGTGGGTACAAAGGTAAAGCCTCTGCTGAGGACTGAATATTCTGCATCGGAAAGAGGAAGGTCAGAGGGATGGTGAAAACATGACAGGGGTGAGGGCTGGGGTCAGACTGGTGGAGGGAGGCTTGGGGAGTTGGGGGGGGAGGGGGGGTACTGTGGGGCTGAGAGGGGAGGAGGGTGTGAGGGGTAATGGAAGTATGGTGGTTAGGAGGAGTGGCAGGTTGTAGTGGGAGGGGAAGGGCAGTCATGGTGGCGCAGCAGTAGAGTTGCTGCCTTACAGCAAAATGCAGCACCAGAAACCCAGGTTCGATCCCGACTACGGGTGCTGTCTGTATGGAGTTTGTACGTTCTCCCCGTGATCTGTGCGGGTTTTCTCCGAGATCTTTGGTTTCCTCCCACATTCCAAAGACGTGCAGGTTTGTACGTTAATTGGCTTGATAAAATTTAAAAATTGGCCAATGCTGAGTGATGCTCTACCTACATCTAGATCTAGACCAAGGGCAGCAGGAGTTACCCAGTGGTGCCATTACTGAAGTTACCCAGTGGAGAGGAGGAGCATTAGGACCCAGGGGAGTCAATCCAGATGATGTAGCTGGAGCCAGCTGTGTGGAGACTTACGAAGATGCACGCAAATGCGCCAAGCATTGAGGAAAGTAAAATGTCAGGTTGTGGAGAGGGTGCAGAAGAGGTTTACTAGCATGATGCTTGGATTAGTGGGTCAATGTGGGCTGAAGGCCCTGTCCCTGTACTGTTCTCTGTTTTGCGAACAGGGTTGCAAAATTCAGTTATATGTTCATGTCATAGGGGCAAAATTAGGCCATTCGATCCATCATGTCTGCTCCATCATTCAATTACAATTGATCTACTTTTCCCTCTCAACCCCATTCTCCTGCCTTCTCCCCGTAACCTTAGATCCCTTACTAATCAGATACCTATCAATCTCCATTTAAAAAATAGACAATAGACAATGAGTAGACCATTCGACCCCTCGAACCAGCACCGCCATTCAATGTGATCATGGCTGATCATCCACAATCAGTACCCCGTTCCTGCCTTCTCCCCATATCCCCTGACTCCCCTATCTTTAAGAGCCCTATCTAGCTCTCTCTTGAAAGTATCCAGAGAACCGGCTTCCACCACCCCCTGAGGCAGAGAATTCCACAGACTCACAACTCTCTGTGTGAAAAAAGTGTTTCCTCATCTCCGTTCTAAATGGCTTACCCCTTATTCTTAAACTGTGGCCCCTGGTTCTGGACTCCCCCAACATCGGGAACATGTTTCCTGCCTCTAGAGTGTCCAAACCCTTAATAATCTTATATGTTTCAATAAGATTCCCTCTCATCCTAAATTCCAGAGTATACAAACCCAGCTGCTCCATTCTCTCAGCATATGACAGTCCCACCATCCCGGGAATTAACCTTGTAAACCTATGCTGCACTCCCTCAATAGCAAGAATATCCTTCCTCAAATTAGGGGGCCAAAACTGCACACAATACTCCAGGTGTTGTCTCACTAGAGCCTTGTACAACTGCAGAAGGACCTCTTTGCTCCTATACTCAACTCATCTTGTTATAAAGGCCAACATGCCATTCACTTTCTTCACTGCCTGCTGTACCTGCATGCTGACTTTCATAGACTGATGAACAAGGAACCCCCAGATCCCATTGTACGTCCCCTTCTCCCAACTTGACACCATTTAGATAATAATCTGCCTTCCTGTTTTTGCTACCAAAGTGGGTAACCTCACATTTATCCACATTAAAGTGCATCTGCCATGCATCTGCCCACTCACCTAACCTGTCCAAGTCACCCTGCATTCTCATAGCATCCTCCTCACAGTTCACACTGCCACCCAGCTTTGTGTCATCTGCAAATTTGCTAATGTTACTTTGAATCCCTTCATCTAAATCATTGATGTATATTGTAAATAACTGGAGTCCCAGCACCGAGCCTTGCGGTACCCCACTAGTCACTGCCTGCCATTCTGAAAGGGATCCGTTAATCCCTACTCTTTGTTTCATGTCTGCCAACCAATTTTCTATCCATGTCAGCACTCAACCTCCAATACCATGTGCCCTAATTTTGCCCACTAATCTCCTATTTGGGACCTTATCAAATGCTTTATGAAAGTCCAGGTACACTACATCCGCTGGAGCTCCCTTGTCCATTTTCCTAGTAACATCCTCAAAAAATTCCAGAAGATTAGTCAAGCATGATTTCCCCTTTGTAAATCCATGCTGACTCACACTGATCCTGTTACTGCTATCCAAATGCTATCCAAATGCTATTTCATTTTTTATAATTGAATCCAGCATCTTCCCCACCATCGATGTCAGGCTAACTGGTCTATAATTCTGTTTTCTCTCTCCCGCCTTTCTTAAAAAGTGGAATAACATTAGCTACCCTCCAATCCACAGGAACTGATCCTGAATCTATGCAACATTGGAAAATGGATTTCAAGACCCACTTCTTTAAGTACCCTGCGATGCAGACCATCAGGCCCTGGAGATTTATCAGCCTTCAGTCCCATCAGTCTACCCAACACCATTTCCTGCCTAATGTGGATTCCCTTCAGTTCCTCCGTCACCCCAGATCCTCTGGCCACTAGTACATATAACCATATAACCATATAACAATTACAGCACGGAAACAGGCCATCTCGACCCTTCTAGTCCGTGCCGAACACATATTCTCCCCTAGTCCCATACACCTGCGTTCAGACCATAACCCTCCATTCCTTTCCCGTCCATATAACTATCCAATTTATTTTTAAATGATAAAAACGAACCTGCCTCCACCACCTTCACTGGAAGCTCATTCCACACAGCCACCACTCTCTGAGTAAAGAAGTTCCCCCTCATGTTACCCCTAAACTTCTGTCCCTTAATTCTCAAGTCATGTCCCCTTGTTTGAATCTTCCCTACTCTCAGTGGGAAAAGCTTATCCACGTCAACTCTGTCTATCCCTCTCATCATTTTAAAGACCTCTATCAAGTCCCCCCTTAACCTTCTGCACTCCAAAGAATAAAGCCCTAACTTGTTCAACCTTTCTCTGTAACTTAGTTGCTGAAACCCAGGCAACATTCTAGTAAATCTCCTCTGTACTCTCTCTATTTTGTTGACATCCTTCCTATAATTAGGTGACCAAAATTGTACACCATACTCCAGAATTGGCCTCACCAATGCCTTGTACAATTTTAACATTACATCCCAACATCTATACTCAATGCTCTGATTTATAAAGGCCAGCACATCAAAAGCTTTCTTTACCACCCTATCTACATGAGATTCCACTTTAAGTTATTCCCAGATCCCTCTGTTCACCTGCATTCTTCAATTCCCTACCATTTACCATGTACGTCCTATTTTGATTTGTCCTGCCAAGATGTAGCACCTCACACTTATCAGCATTAAACTCCATCTGCCATCTTTCAGCCCACTCTTCCAACTGGCATAAATCTCTCTGTAGACTTTGAAAATCTACTTCATTATCCACAACCCGACCTATCTTAGTATCATCTGCATACTTACTAATCCAATTTACCACACCATCATCCAGATCATCGATGTACATGACAAACAACTGTGGACCCAACACAGATCCCTGTGGCACCCCACTAGTCACTGGCCTCCAACCTGACAAACAACCATCCACCATTACTCTCTGGCATCTCCCATTCAGCCACTGTTGAATCCATCTTGCTACTCCACCATTAATACCCAACAATTGAACCTTCTTAACCAACCTTCCGTGAGGAACCTTGTCAAAGGCCTTACTGAAGTCCATATATACAACATCCACTGCTTTACCCTCATCAATTTCCCGAGTAACCTCTTCAAAAAATTCAAGATTAGTCAAACATGACCTTCCAGGCACAAATCCATGTTGACTTCCTAATCAGACCCTGTTCATCAGGAAGATTGTTTGTGTCCTCCTTAGTGAAGACGGATCCAAAGCAACCTTTTCAACTCATCTGCCATGTCCTTGTTCCCCATAATAAATTCACCTGTTTCAGTCTTCAAGGGTCCAACTTTGGTCTAACTAATGTTTTCCTCTTCACATACCTAAAGAAGCTTTTACTATTCTCCTTTATATTCTTGGCAAGCTTACCTTCGTACCTCATTTTTTCTCCCCGTATTGCCTTTTTAGTTATCTTCTGTTGCTCTTTAAACATTACCCAATCCTCTGGCTTCCCGCTCATATTTGATATGTTGTACTTCTTCTCTCTTTTATTTTTATACTGTCCCTGACTTCCCTTGTCAGCCAATGGTCGCCCCTTACTCCCCTTGGAATCTTTCTTCCTCTTTGGAATTAACTGATCCTGCACCTTCTGTATTATTCCCAGAAATACCTGCCATTGTTGTTCCACTGTCATCCCTGCTGGGGTATCTTTCCAGTCAACTTTGGCCAGCTCCTCCCTCTTAGCTCCATAGTCCCCTCTGTTCAACTGTAATACTGACACCTCCAATTTACCCGTCTCCATCTCAAATTGTACCCAATTGTACCCAAAATACCCTATGTCTTGGCCATCGGTGGCAATGAATTCCAGTTTCACCCTCCGGCTAAAGAAATTCCGCCTCTTGTTAAGATGTTTCCTGAAAAACTCTAACCTTGTGCTTCAGGATAAAAATGTGGAGTATTTTGCAGACGGAAGGGGAGCAGTATAATTGTTATTGTAGCTTTGCGTAGCACAGGCATGTGACAGTCGATAGAGCTGTTACCTTGAGTCTCCAGCTCCCTGGGTTCCATGCTTCTGTCTGTGCGGAGTTTGCATGTTCTCTCTGTGACCGCTTGGGATAACTTCTCATTCCCAATGTTCTGGTTTCCTCCCACACCTCACAGACGTGTAGGTTGAGAGGTTCACATGCCACTCTACAGTCAGGTGTAGTCTTTGCAGAGAATTGATCAGAATGTGGGGGGGGGGGGGGGGGGGGGGAAAAAGGGCAAAGACTTAGCACAAGTTACCACAGGCTGTTTCCGTGCTAAGCGACTCTGATGTTCTATAATATCTCAGATCGCAATCTCTTGCCAACTAACCTTCATAACTTTTCCCAGTTTCTGAGAATTTCCAGCAACTTACCCGCCAACACTTCCTGTAAACAAATGTGTAAAGTCCCCCAGACTGGCCACCTGTGCCAGATAGTTGGAGAGATACAGCGTAGTGTCAACAATAATCCCACGGCTGAAATCCAGGCATCAAAGCGAATAATGCTGAGGTGTCACGATCAGTCTTGGCTGTTTATCTGTCACACTGCAGCAGGGTTGCAAACATCAACAATGTTCCGCTGATATTTGGGGCCTCCGGCATCACCGGGACCTCTCTGGATGCAGATTCCGTGGCTTCTCTCACTGGGAAGGAGACAAGCAGCAGATGTCAATGCAGGCCAACTCTGGCTGGATGTCGGTACATCCTTTGGCAACTACTGAGCCCCAACCTCCGGCCTCTCACCCAGGACGGAAGGTGAGGCTTTGGGGGGGGGGGGGGGGGGGGGGATGCAGAAGAGGTTCGCCAGAAAGCTGTCTGGAATACAGGGTTATATGGACTCCACCCTTCCTAAGGTCATCTGTTGTTGGCCCTGTTTTGTTCTGGCCTTCTCTATCTTTCAGTCTGACCCGCTGAGTTACTCCAGCATTTTCTGTCTATCTTTGCTATGAGGGGAGGTTGGACAAACGTGAATATTTTTTCTCTGGAGCATCGGAAGTTGAGGAGAGACCTGATAGAAGGATATAAAACAACGAGAGGTACAGATAGGGTAGACAGTCAGAACCTTTTGCCCCAGGGTGGAAATGTCAGAGATGAGAGAGCATAGGTTTAAAGTGAGAGATGCAATGTTTAAAGGAGATGTGCGGGGCAAGTTGCAAGAAGAAAGATTCTAAGAGAAGTTAGGGATAGAATAAAACTAAAATAAAAGATGTATAACACAGCAAAGAGTAGCCGGAAGCCAGAGGATTGGGAAACGTTCAGAGGATAATAGAAGGAAACAAAACGGGCAATACGGGTTGAAAAGATGAAGTACGAAGGGAAGCTGTCCAGGAATATAAAGATGGACAGTAAAAGCTTCTTTAGATATATTAAGGGAAAAATCGTAGCAAAGTCAAATGTGGGTCCCTTGAAGGCAGACACGGGTGAAATTATTATGGGCAACAAGGAAATGGCAGAAGAGTTGATTAGGTACTTTGGATCTGTCTTCACTAAGGAAGACACAAACAATCTCCCAGATGTACTGGAGGACAGAGGATCTAAGGGGGTAGAGGAACTGAAAGAAAATTTCATTAGGCGAGAAATAGTATTGGGTAGGCTAATGGACTGAAGGATGATAAATCCCCTGGGCCTGATGGTCTGCATCCCAGGGTCCTCAGGGAGGTGGCTGCAGAAATAGTGGACGCATTGGTGATCATTTTCCAATGTTCAATAGATTCAGGATCAGTTCCTGTGGATTGGAGGATAGTTAATGTTACCCCACTTTTCAAGAAAGGAGCAAGAGAGAAAACGGGGAATTACAGAACAGTTAGCCTGACTTTGGTGGTGGGAAAGATGCTGGAGTCAATTATTAAAGAGGTAATAATAGGGCATTTGGATAGCAGGAAAAGGATTAGTCCAAGTCAACATGGATTTATGGAAGGGAAATCATGCTTGACTAATCTTCTGGAATTTTTTGAGGATGTGACAAGTAAAATGGATGAAGAGGTGTCAGTGGATGTAGTGTATCTAGACTTTCAGAAAGCCTGTGATAAGGTCATGGGAGATTGGTGACTAAAATTAGAGCACATGGTGTTGGGGGTAGGGTGTTGATATGGATAGAAAATTGGTTGGCAGACCGAAAGCAGAGAGTAGGAGTGAACGGGTCCTTTTCAGAATGGCAGGCAGTGGCGAGTGGAGTGCCACAAGGCTCAGTGTTGGGGCCGTAACTATTTACCATATATATTAATGATTTGGAAGAGGGAATTAGGTGCAACACTGGCAAGTTTGCGGATGACACAAAGCTGGGTGGCAGTGTGAGCTGTGAAGAGGATGTTAGGAGGCTGCAGGGTGACCTGGACAGGTTGAGTGAGTGGGCAGAAGCGTGGCAGATGCAGTAAAATATAGATAAATGTGAGGATATCCAATTTGGCGGCAAAAACAAGGGGGCAGTTTATTATCTCAATGGGGTTAGGTTAGGTAGGGGGAGGTGCAACGAGTCCTGGGTGTCCTTGTACACCGGTCACTGAAAGTTGGCTTACAGGTACAGCAGGCAGTGAAGAAAGCTAATCGAATGTTGGCCTTCATAACAAGAGGATTTCAGTATAGGAGTAAAGAGGTTCTTCTGCAGTTGTATAGGGCTCTGGTGAGACCACATCTGGAGTATTGTGTACAGTTTTGGTCTCCTAATTTGAGGAAGGACATCCTTGTGATTGAGGCAGTACAGCGTAGGTTCACGAGATTGATCCCTGGGATGGCGGGACTGTCATATGAGGAAAGATTGAAAAGACTAGGCTTGTAGTCACTGGAGTTTAGAAGGATGAGGGGGATCTTATAGAAACATATACAATTATAAAATGACTGGACAAGCTAGATGCAGGAAAAATGTTCCCAATGTTGGGCGAGTCCAGAACCAGGGGGGCCACAGTCTTAGAATAAATGGGAGGTCATTTAAGACTGAGGTGAGAAAAAACATTTTCACTCAGAGAGTTGTGAATTTATGGAATTCCCTGCCGCAGAGGTTAGTGGAGGCCAAATCACTGGATGGATTTAAAAGAGAGTTAGATAGAGTTCTGGGGGCTAGTGGAATCAAGGGATATGGGGAGAAGTCAGGCACGTGTTCTTGATAGGGGACGATCAGCCACGATCATAATGAATAGCGGTGCTGGCTCGAAGGGCCGAATGGCCTCCTCCTGCACCTATTTTCTATGTTAATCTACAAACCTTTACATTTTTGGAGTGTGAAAGGAAACCAGAGATCCTGGAGAAAACGTACGTACAATCTCCATACAGACAGCACCCGTGGTCAGGATGGAACCCGGGTCTTTGGCGCTGCAAGGCAACAACTCTACCGCTATGCCAGCGTGCAGCCTACAACACATCACTGAGTGACAGCACAGGCTTGAGGGGCAGAATGGTCGGCTCCTGCTCCCACATCGCTCGGTGTTGAATCTCACATTTTGGACTGAGTGAAGTCAAGTTTATTGTCGTTTGCAGGAGTGCGGTGAGGGACAATGAGAATCTTACTAGCACCAGTAGCACATAGACTCAGGCAACATACACATTCTGCAAGACAGTGAACAATAGACTGTAAAAGACACGACTTTTGTCTGGAGACTAATCTTTCTTAAAGTGCTCTCCCCCCCCCCCCCCCCTGCCACTGAAATCATCACCCCTTAGCGAACTGTGCTTTATTTTAGAGATACAGCGTGGAAACAACCTATTGGCCCAACGAATCCAAACCTGCAATCCCCGCTCACTAACACGGTCCTACACATTCTGGGGACAATTTACAATTATACCAAGCCAATTAATCTACAAACCTTTACATCTTTGGAGTCTGTGGAAACCAGAGATCCTGTTCAAACCCACGTACAATGTCCTGCTACACACACACACCCGTGGTCAGGATGGAACCCGGGTCATGGGGCTGCACTGGACTCTATCCAGTTGCAGAGAGTAGCCTTCAGTTCTGGGATAAATCGGCCAACATGAACATAGTCGTCATACACTAGTCCCGAAGGGCCTGGTTTGGTCCATATCTCTCTGCACCTCTATCAATGCTGCCTAACTCTTGCCCTTCCTCACTGCCACTGAACAAGTTTTCTTCAATTACACAACAGGCAATGTTTTTTTCTCCCGCATGGTCACGCTTGCACGCATGGTCACGCCTCTGTGCAAGTATTCATGTTCACGCCAGACTTGTCCTGCTACACACACACACAAAGGATTCACTTCATGGGGCACACTGGACTTATCCAGTTGCAGAGAGTAAGGGTTCAGTTCATGGGTCAGGAGACCCACACATAGAGTCATACACTAGTCCCACCTGCCCGCGTTTGGTCGATATCCCTCCTGACCTGTCCTATCCATGCACCTGTCTAACTGTTTCTTAAATGTTGGTATAGTCCCTGCCTCAACTACCTCCTCTGGCAGCTTGTTACCCCTCAGAATCCAATTAAATCTTTTCCCCTTCACCTTAAACCTTTCTCCTCTGGTCCTCAATTCATCTACTCTGAGCAAAAGAGGTTCTGTGCATCTACCCGATCTATTCCTCTCATGATTTTATACACCTCAATAATATTACCTCTCATCCTCCTGTACTCCACGGAGTAGAGACCCAGCCTACTCAACCTCTCCCTATAGCTCAGAATCTCTAACCCTGGCAACATCCTTGTACATCTCTGTACCCTTTCCAGCTTGACGTTTGTTCTATAACATAGTGCCTGGAACTGAACACAATACTAGAAATGTGGCCTCACCAACCCCTGTCTTATGCAACATGACCTCCTAACTTCTGTACCCAATACTGATGAAGGCCATTCACAGTGTAGATCCTGTCCATGTTAAGACTTCCCACGTGGCCAATCGAGCAAGATCCAGCTGCAATTTGTCACAAAAAACCACCCACTTTTGTATCATTTGCAAACTTGCTAATCTTGCCGTGTTTGTCCTCATCCAAATCATTGACATAGATGACAAACAGTAACGGGCCCAGCACTGAACCCTGAGTCACACCACTAGTCACAGGCCTCCAGCCGAGAAGCTACCCTCCACCATCACCCTCTGCTTCCTTGCATGGAGCCAATTTTCTATCCATTCAGCTATCTCTCCTTGGATCCCATGCAATCTCACCTTCCAGAGCAGCCTATCATGTGGAACCTTGTTGAATGCTTTGCTGAAGTCCATATATACAGCATCTACAACTCTTCTCTTATCGACCTTTTTGGTTACTCAGATTTGTTAGACATGAACTCCCACATACAAACACATGCTGACTATCCTTAATCAGACCTTATCCATCTAAATGCCTGTATATCCTATCCCTCAGAATACTTTCTAGTAACTTTCCAACTGATGTTAAGCTCACTGACCTATAGTTCCCAGCATTTTCCCTGCAGCCCTTCTTGAATAGAGGCACAACATTTTCCACCCTCCAGTCTGCCAGCACCTCTCCTGTATTTATAGACCTCGTAAATTTCAACCTCTTTTTCCCTCACCCCTGTCTGCCCTGAAGCTCCTGTACCCCGGGAACATTGAGCTGCCAGTCCTGCCCCTCCCTTAAGCAGGTTTCAGACATGGCTACAAGGTCCCAGTCGCTCGTACCTATCCATGCCCTCAGCTCATCTGCCTTCCCCGTCAGGCCCCTTTACGTGCAGTTTAAACCATATAACCATATAACAATTACAGCACGGAAACAGGCCATCTCGACCCTTCTAGTCCGTGCCGAACACATAATCTCCCCTAGTCCCATATACCTGCGCCCAGACCATAACCCTCCATTCCTTTCCCGTCCATATAACCATCCAATTTATTTTTAAATTATAAAAACGAACCTGCCTCCACCACCTCCACTGGAAGCTCATTCCACACAGCCACCACTCTCTCAGTAAAGAAGTTCCCCCTCATGTTACCCCTAAACTTCAGTCCCTTAATTCTCAAGTCATGTCCCTTTGTTTGAATCTTCCCTACTCTCAGTGGGAAAAGCTTATCCACGTCAACTCTGTCTATCCCTCTCATCATTTTAAAGACCTCTATCAAGTCCCCCCTTAACCTTCTGTGCTCCAAAGAATAAAGCCCTAACTTATTCAACCTTTCTCTGTAACTTAATTGCTGAAACCCAGGCAACATTCTAGTAAATCTCCTCTGTACTCTCTCTATTTTGTTGACATCCTTCCTATAATTAGGCGACCAACCCTCCTTCCTCGATCTCTGCCCTTCACCTGCCTATTCTGTCCACTAACCATCCCCACACCAACCTCCATACCAACGTCTAGCCGCTCACCTGCCTCTGTCCTGTACGAGATCCCACCCCCCTACCAATCTAGTTTAAACCCACCCATGTAGCATTAGCAGACCTGCCCACTAGGATGTTGGTCCCCCTCCAGTTAAGGTGCAATCCATCCCTTTTGTACAGGTCACCCCTGCCCCAGAAGTGACCTCAATGGTCCAAACATCTAAATCCCTGCAGTAAGCCCTCAGCCACACATCAATGCCCACTACATTTCTGTTCTAACCCTCACTAGCATGTGGCACTGGAAGCAAACCAGAGATAACTATCCTGGAGCTCCAGCTTTTCAGCCTTTTACCTAACTCCCTAAACATGTTGCAGAACCTCCTTCCTCTTCCTACCAATATTGCGTGTGCCAACATGCACAACAACGTCCTGCTGTTCCCCCTCCCTCTTGAGCCACTGATGCAGCCACTCCGAGACGTCCTGGCCCCTGGCTGGCACCAGGGAGGCAAGGCAGCACACCATTCTGGCGTCTCGACCGCTGCTGCAGAATCTCCTGTCCGCGCCTCTAATTATCGAGTCACCCACCACTATGAATCTTCGCTGTTGAGCCTCAGTGCCAGCGTGGAATCACAGCCCTGCCTGCTACTCGAAGTTTCGCCCATCCCAAGAGGTGTACGTGATCTGAGGAGGTGCAGCCACTGGGGTCTCCTGCACTCCACATTTAATTCCCTTCCTCATCGTCACCCACCTTCTCTTCCTGGATCTTTGGTGTGACACATCTCGCTGTAGGTCCTCCAAGAAGCTCTTGTTTTCCCGGATGGTCCTGAGTTCATCCAGTAACTGTTCCAGTTCCCTAAAGTGGTCATTCAGGGGCTGCACTTGGATACAGTTCCCACAGGTGTGGTGGTCAGAGGCATCAGCAGTGCCCCTGACTCCTGAGGAGGTTGGTCAACTTCTTCTGGGGAGATATGAATCATTGGGTCTCTGCTGGGGTTCGGAGTCTCCCGTTGGAGGAGGGCGGTCAAGTGTTGGCTCTCTATCTCAGGACACTGCAGAGGTACATGTATTCCGAGTGTCCTCCTAGATGGCAGGTGCTGGCAACGGACTTTTTCTGCCAGAGGCAGTGCCTTCAAGAGGGCACACAGCTCCCGGTAGCGGGCATCAGCTGACACGCTATGGGGGAGTTGCCTGGCCTCTACAGCGATTTGCTCAGAGTTAGGAATCTGGTCACTTTCAGCCAGGGCGCTGCTCCACAGGGGGAGGGGGGTGTTGTAGCTGCGAGGGTGGCCCGTCCTCACCCTGTCACGGTGGGTGTCGAGGAGAGGCGTGTGAGTGGAGTTATTCCGACCGAGCTTACCCCCGCTCCGTTGGAATTGCTCATAGGACCTACGCCCCGGGTCCCTTCCTGAGAGTCGGCCCCACACAACATGAGCCGCCTTTCCGAGATGCCCAGCGTGCCGTTCTGTGATGTGATGTTTACTGTACAGGCTGCTCCTGCACACTCTACACTTCCTTACCCTCGTCTAACGTCCCGACATGCCCTATTAGCACCTGACGGTGGGAGCGGTCCCCAGTGGAGGTCTCTCTACAAGGGAGTCCTCCCCCTTTACATTGGGGCCTGGGGTGGAGAGTGTTGCACAGCGCTGTGGTATGCAACAGATATTTGAGTCGGTCTGCGGTTTGGAGGAGACCATGTTCCGCATGTATATTGAGTGTGAGAAGTTGCAGCCCCTGTGGGAGTATCTGAAGAGGAAGATCCCCAGGTTTTGGCTGAACTTCAGCCCCACGCTCCTGATCCTTGATCACCCAGTGCAGGGGGGGGGGGGGGGGGGGGTGACAGTCAGGAGGGGGTCCCTGTCGGTTTGCCCCTGGGCTTGTCCAAGATAGCCATTGGTGGGTCCAGGCAGAGGCTATGTCTGTGCCCGCGTGGAGAAGGAGCACGCAGTGTCCACGGGGACTCTGGAGGCGTTCCGTGAATGCTGGCCGATTGGCCACGTGGGAAGTCTTAACATGGACATAGAAACATAGAAACATAGAAACATTGAAATTAGTTGCAGGAGTAGGCCATTCGGCCCTTCGAGCCTGCACCGCCATTCAATATGATCATGGCTGATCATCCAACTCAGTATCCCGCACCTGCCTTCTCTCCATACCCCCTGATCCCCTTAGCCACAAGGGCCACATCTAACTCCCTCTTAAATATAGCCAATGAACTGTGGCCTCAACTACCCTCTGTGGCAGAGAGTTCCAGAGATTCACCACTCTCTGTGTGAAAAAAGTTCTTCTCATCTCGGTTTTAAAGGATTTCCCCCTTATCCTTAAGCTGTGACCCCTTGTCCTGGACTTCCCCAACATCGGGAACAATCTTCCTGCATCTAGCCTAGTGGTTCCCAACCTTGTTTTGGCCATGCCCCACCTAATCACCTCTAAAATCCTGATGCCCCCCCCTTGCTTTCCCTTGAGAGAAAACGGAGGAAATAGATATTATAAGGGTAACTTAGCAAAAGCTCTTTGAATCGCATTTCTAAATCCAATTCAATAAATAAGGTTCTCCCATGACCTCACGCGCTTCGTGCGACGTGCATGAGAGCGATAGTGCGGTGATTATGTAATAACTACAAAATAAAGACCTTTTTCACCCAAAAAAATTTATTTACTCAAAATAACATCTGAAACATAAACTACATATGTTTACCTGATGGAAAATCCAAAAAAAAAAAAAATCGATAATTTGGACCCAGACCTCCTCAGTCGCGCTCAATTGCCCCCCTTAAAAATCAAATTGCCCCCCAGTGGGGCGTACGCCCCATGTTGGGAACCACTGATCTAGCCTGTCCAACCCCTTAAGAATTTTGCAAGTTTCTATAAGATCCCCTCTCAATCTCCTAAATTCTAGAGAGTATAAACCAAGTCTATCCAGTCTTTCTTCATAAGACAGCCCTGACATCCCAGGAATCAGTCTGGTGAACCGTCTCTGCACTCCCTCTATGGCAATAATGTCCTTCCTCAGATTTGGAGACCAAAACTGCACGCAATACTCCAGGTGTGGTCTCACCAAGACCCTGTACAACTGCAGTAGAACCTCCCTGCTCCTACACTCAAATCCTTTTGCTATGAAAGCTAACATACCATTCGCTTTCTTTACTGACTGCTGTACCTGCATGCCTACCTTCAATGACTGGTGTACCATGACACCCAGGTCTCGCTGCGTCCCTTTCCCAATCGGCCACCATTTTTTTTTTTTTTTTTTTTTTTTTTTTTTTTAATTTTATTTTTATTAGAAGTACGGTAAATTACAATCCTACACAACACATATATCTTAATACATTTTTTGTACCGCTTCATTTTTTTTTTTTTTTTTGAGCTTTAAGAAAAAGGTAGAAGTAAGGAAAGTAAAGAAAGTGCAAGAGAGTCGTGCAGTGCAAGAGTGTTGGGAAAAGAAAGCCCCTTAGGAAAGAAGTTAGAGAAGGAAGTAAAGTGAGAAAATAGACCCTAGAAAAGAAAGAAAGAGAAAATAGAAACAATCGCTCTATTATAACATTTTACTTCGGAGTCACGTGAGTGACTACGTGAAGAACCCACCCAGCGCGCAGGCGCGGCATTACGTCAGCAGTGCAACAGCGGCAGCAGCTGGAGCCAGGCTCTCCAGCTGCAGCATAAAGACAAGACCTCAGGTAAGTGCCTTTTTTGTTACAGAGTCGCTCCAGGGAAAATTATGGCCTCTCGGAAGCGACCAGCCAGGAGGACTGCCTGCCCAACTCCACCCGAGGAGGGGTCCATAGCTGGGCGGCAGCCTCTCGCAGCGGAGGAGCCGTTTCAACGCTCCCGCTCTCCCGACACCGAGCCGCCCCCAGTGCTGCAAATATCAACGCCCCGCACAGGGAGGAAGGCGACTCATAAGACAGACCGGCCGGTGTCCTCCGATGAATCGGAGGAACGGGAACTCTCTCCCCCACCGAAAAGGGGAGACGCTCGGATAAGCTGCATGAGGCAGCTCCTAGAGCGAATGATCAACGAGGAGATGCAGGCTAGGCATCTCCCAGGAGGACGGGCTTTGGCCTCCTCCTCTCCACACCCTTCTGTACCCTCTATGTTCGAGGGCAGTAAGGGAGGCCAGGACTGGGCTGGCCTATCCCAAGGGCAGGCGGAGGATACCATCAGCATGCCGGGCGTGCAAGAAGAAGAGCTACTGGGTGTAGTGGGCCGATATGCAGCGCCCCCAACAACTGGGATGGTGTTGCCACCCAGACTGGCGGCCAGCATAAACAGGCTGTCCAACAACCCGCTGCAGGACAAGGCCGTCCAGCAGGCCCTTGACACATACACAGCGCCAGAGAATTGCGAGGCGCTGAGGGTCAAGACGGTCAATGGGCAGATCTGGAACCACCTGGGGCAGCAGATCAGGGCTCAGGAAGTCAAAATGCAGCGAGTCCTGAAGCTCCACTCAGCAGCCGTCACCGCCTTTGCTCGGTCCGTTGGGAATGAAGACCTGACCATACCCCAGCAGGATGCCCTCGCACTGATGTGCAGCACCACCTACGAGTTAAATAACCTACGGCGCGACAACATCAGGCCGGCCCTCAACCCAACATATGCGGGCCTCTGCAAAGCTCCAGCGCCCGAACGGGAGGCGCTGCTATTTGGTGCAGACCTGGCCAAAAGGCTGAAGGAGCTGGAAGAGGCGGCCAAACCTGTAGGCCTCATGAGGGCAGGGCCAGGACCGAGCAGGGTGAAGACACCCAGTTGGCAGCACGCCTCGGCAGCCACCAGCAGGTACCGAGCTGGTGAAAGCCTGGTGACCGCCTCCCACTACCCCCAGAGCTCTTTTTTAGAGCGGGGCCCAGGGCGGAGCCGTGGGAAGATGCGCCGCCCCACCGCAGCACCAACACGGACAACCTTGGGCCAAACCCACCGAAAACGACCCCACAAGTAAACATGGAGGTAGGTGGGTCTGGTTCCTGTCAACATACACAGACAAAGGGTGTAGTATTAACAGGAGGACGTTTGAGGTTTTTCAAGCATGTTTGGTGCTCCCTTACTAATAATAAGTTTATACTCAACAGTATTAGTGGATACAAAATTGAGTTCAAACCAGGCGTAGAACCGCCAGTTCAGCACATGCCCCAAAGGGTATTCCTTCCCTCAGCAGTTGAGAAGGTAGAAGGACAAGCTGAACTTGATCGGCTCGTGGCTAAAGGCATCATAGAAATGACCACACACGAGCCGCAAGAATTTGTATCAAATATTTTTCTCAAATCCAAAAAAGATGGTGGATGTCGCATTATTATTGATCTGACGTCACTTAATCAGTCTGTTGAGTATCAACATTTCAAAATGGAGACATTTGTCACTGCCAGACAACTGATCTCCAAGGGATACTACATGGCAAGCATAGATATCAAAGATGCTTACTATTTGGTACCCATTCATAAAGATTATTATAAATATCTGAAATTTATCTGGATGGGCCAGCTATGGCAGTACCGAGCCTTGCCCAATGGGTTAACGACAGCTCCCAGACTATTTACGAAAATTCTTAAAGTGGCCATGAGGAAATTGAGAGAACTAAAACATTTAGTCGTGGCGTATCTGGACGGTGTTCTCATATTAGGGAGAACAAGGGAACAAGCTGTCGCAGGAGTTTTAGCCACTAAGCAACTCCTTGAAGCTTTGGGATTCATCCTTCACCCAGATAAATCAATATTGGAGCCTACTACTAACATGGACTACCTAGGCTTCACTATTGACACTATTCATATGACTGTCACTCTGCCCAGAGACAAAAAAGTTTCACTCATCGAAGCTTGTAACCATTTGATTGCTACACCGCAACCTAGGATACGGCATGTAGCCAGAGTTATTGGCTCTATAGTAGCAGCATTCCCGGCTGCCCAACATGGGCCCTTGCATTATCAAAATTTACAAAGAGCAAGGACTCATGCATTACGTCTTAATAGGGGACATTATGACCGCAAAATGGAATTACCCACTGAAGCCAAATCAGAACTTCAGTGGTGGGTTGATAATATCTGGCACAGTCACAGTCCTATCGCCGTAACCAATCCTAACATAATCATTACAACGGATGCCAGTGCTTTAGGCTGGGGAGCTACTAACTCCATA
This sequence comes from Leucoraja erinaceus, assembly GCF_028641065.1. Classification (NCBI taxonomy): domain Eukaryota; kingdom Metazoa; phylum Chordata; class Chondrichthyes; order Rajiformes; family Rajidae; genus Leucoraja; species Leucoraja erinaceus. The sequence continues at coordinate 902,717 of NC_073426.1, forward strand.
GACAGCACGGGTGGCAGATGGACTAACTCAGAGGCATCGCTACTACAATCACTGGGCATTAACTTTTTGGAAATGCTCGCGGCCTTTTATGGGCTAAAAGCATATGCATCTGATATGCGGCACGTGCATGTTAGAATTATGATCGACAACACTACGGCGGTATCTTATATCCAGCACATGGGTGGCATAAAATCAGTATCATGCGACAAATTAACTGCTATTATCTGGCAATGGTGTGTCGAGAGACATATTTGGCTATCAGCTGCCTATTTACCAGGCAAGCTAAATTTAGTGGCGGACACCCAGGTCACGAAAATTCAAATGACAACATCGAATGGATGTTGGACCCAAAATTATTTGCTAAAATTGTCAAGCAATATGGTACACCAGATATAGATTTGTTTGCGTCTAGGTTAAATCACCAACTACCCATGTATGTGGCTTGGGAACCAGACCCAGAGGCAGCAGCGGTAGATGCCTTCACGCTGGATTGGGGAAATTTCTTTTTCTATGCTTTCCCTCCCTTCTGCCTCATCAGTCGGGTACTCCAGAAAATTCAGGCAGACTCAGCCTCTGGCATTCTGGTCGTACCCGACTGGCCTACCCAACCATGGTTCCCAATGTTCCACGACATGGTGGTAGAGACACCTATGGTCCTTCATAACCACCCCCAATTATTGACTCACCCGGTAACTGGCATTAGCCATCCATGCCACCAAAAATTGAACCTCCTGGTTTCCAGATTTTGAACAGACCTTACCGGGGATTGGGGTTATCAGAGAGAACAATCACCACCATGTCGGCATCCCTGCGAGTTTTTCCACCAAAAAAGCAGAACCTGACCTACATCAGGAAATGGGAAACAGTACTGTCTGGAAGCAGGGACATCCTACAAGACGGCTTCGATCTCGGATGTGCTGGAGTTCCTGGCCCACCTGCACCATGACCTAAAGATGAGCTACAGTGCCATCAATACAGCTCGGAGCGCCCTGTCCGCATACCTCATGCCCATAGGACAGCATAGTGTGGGATCCCACCCTCTGGTCATCAAACTCCTTAAGGGGATCTTTAACACCAAACCCCCTACATCTAGATACACCCATATGTGGGATGTGAGTGTAGTTCTAACACACCTTCGAGGTTGGCCTCCGGTGGGATCCCTGAGCCTGGAACAGTCCACTTATAAGACCCTTATGCTAATGGCGCTTGTCTCGGCTCAGAGGGTTCAGTCGCTGCATCAGCTAAATCTGAACTACATGGTGACCACCCCAGATACCATTACTTTCACCATGCCGGGGTTGGTAAAACAAAGTAGACCAGGTACATGATCTTCCGGGCATACCCTCCAGAACCCAGGCTGTGTGTGGTGACCCACCTTCATCATTATTTAGACACTACCCAAACACTTAGAGGGGGAGAGAAAGCCTTATGGGTTAGCCACAAAAAGCCTTTTGGACGGGTTACCAGCCAGACTTTATCCAGATGGTTGAAACAGGTCCTCAACATGGCAGGGATTAACACAGATGTTTTTAAATCCCATTCAACCAGGGCAGCGTCCACCTCAGCGGCGGATAGGATGCAGGTTCCCCTAGACCACATCCTCAGAGCAGCGGGATGGTCAAGGGAATCGACATTCCAAAGATTCTACAGAAAACCGCTGATGGAACCGGACGTCTTTGTGGAAAGCATTTTAGAAACCGCAAAGTTATGATTTAAAGCCCAGGGGAGCTATTTTTTGTTATAGTTAATAAACATTTCTTTTATAACTAAACAAACTTGTTGGTCTTTAGATACCACTTCCTCCCTCGATGATCTTTCGGCAGTGAGTGATATAACTGTTACACGGTTTGAAATCACAGACCTTTGAAGTCTTCACGTAGTCACTCACGTGACTCCGAAGTAAAATAGTAAGATTAAACGAGTACTTACCAGTACGAAGTTTGATCTGTATTTTATGAGGAGTTACGATGAGGGATTACGTGCCCTCCGCTCCCACCCTCATTATATAGATCAAATTCGGACTAATGTCTCGTTGGTCTTTACTATCTTTACTTCAACTAGTGTCTATCTGTGATTCCACACCGCTGCTTGGAAGTATGCCGCGCCTGCGCGCTGGGTGGGTTCTTCACGTAATCCCTCATCGTAACTCCTCATAAAATACAGATCAAACTTCGTACTGGTAAGTACTCGTTTAATCTTACTATTAAACTCCGCAGAAAGGGGACTACCAACCAAGTCTGTTTTTGTTATTTTACCTCCCGTTACCAGGTCCTGATACCACTTATTTATATATTTGTTTTTTTTTAGATTACTATTGCACCTCATACTTGTAATAGGTCCAGAAACATAGACCACGTCTTTTGGAATTGGTCTGCTTTACCTGCTAGGAGGAATCTCATCTCTTCCAGATGTAATGTTTCAAACATATTTGATATCCACATTTTTATTGTTGGTGTCGGCGCATTTTTCCAGAATTTAAGTATAAGCTTTTTTCCCATTATTAGCCCGTAATTAAATAAATTCCTCTGAAACACGTTTAATTCAGGGTTATCTTCCGATATTCCGAAGATAATCCATTCTGGTTTTGGTACCAGTTTTATTTTGATCAATTTTGAAAAAATATCAAATATTTCATACCAGAATTTTTGGCCACCATTTAGATAATAGTCTGCTTTCCCGTTTTTGCCACCAAAATGGATAACCTCACATTTATCCACATTATACTGCATCTGCCAAACATTTGCCCACTCACCCAGCCTATCCAAGTCACTTTGCAGTCTCCTAGCATCCTCCTCACAGCTAACACTGCCCCCCAGCTTAGTGTCATCTGCAAACTTGGAGATATTGCCTTCAATTCCCTCATCCAGATCATTAATATATATTGTAAATAGCTGGGGTCCCAGCACTGAGCCTTGCGGTACCCCACTAGTCACTGCCTGCCATTGTGAAAAGGACCCGTTTACTCCTACTCTTTGCTTCCTGTTTGCCAGCCAGTTCTCTATCCACATCAATACTGAACCCCCAATGCCGTGTGCTTTAAGTTTGTATACTAATATCTTATGTGGGGCCTTGTCGAAAGCCTTCTGGAAGTCCAGGTACACCACATCCACTGGTTCTCCCCTATCTACGCTACTAGTTACATCCTCGAAAAATTCTATAAGATTCGTCAGACATGATTTACCTTTCGTAAATCCATGCTGACTTTGTCCAATGATTTCACCACTTTCCAAATGTGCTGCTATCCCATCTTTAATAACTGACTCTAGCAGTTTCCCCACTACTGATGTTAGACTAACTGGTCTGTAATTCCCCATTTTCTCTCTCCCTCCCTTCTTAAAAAGTGGGGTTACGTTTGCTACCCGCCAATCCTCTGGAACTACTCCAGAATCCAAAGAGTTTTGAAAGATTATTACTAATGCATCCACTATTTCTGGAGCTACTTCCTTAAGTACTCTGGGATGCAGCCTATCTGGCCCTGGGGATTTATCGGCCTTTAATCCATTCAATTTACCCAACACCACTTCCCGACTAACCTGGATTTCACTCAATTCCTCCAACTCCTTTGACCCGCGCGGGCCCCTGCTATTTCCGGCAAATTATTTATGTCTTCCTTTGTGAAGACGGAACCAAAGTAGTTATTCAATTGGTCCGCCATATCCTGGATCCCCATGATCAACTCACCTGTTTCTGTCTGCAAGGGACCTACATTTGTTTTAACTAATCTCTTTCTTTTCACATATCTATAAAAACTTTTGCAGTCAGTTTTTATGTTCCCTGCCAGTTTTCTTTCATAATCCATTGGATCTACACTGTGAATGGCCTTCATCAGTATTGAGTACAGAAGTTGGGAGGTCATGTTGCATAAGACGGGTTGGTGAGGCCGCATTTTTAGTATTGTGTTCAGTTCCAGGCACTATGTTATAGAGAAAATGTCGCTGGAAAGGGTACAGAGATGTACAAGGATGTTGCCAGGGTTAGAGATTCTGAGCTATAGGGAGAGGTTGAGTAGGCTGGGTCTCTACTCCTTGGAGTACAGGAGGATGAGAGGTAATATTATTGAGGTGTATAAAATCATGAGAGGAATAGATCGGGTAGATGCACAGAACCTCTTGCCCAGAGTAGATGAATTGACGACCAGAGGACAGATGTTTAAGGTGAAGGGGAAAAGATTTAATAGGAATCTGAGGGGTATGTTTTTGGGTGTATGGAACAAGCTGCCATAGGAGGTAGTTGAGGCAGGGACTATACCAACATTTAAGAAACAGTTAGACAGGTGCATGGATAGGACAGGTCAGGAGGGATATCGACCAAACGCGGGCAGGTGGGACTAGTGTATGACTCTATGTGTGGGTCTCCTGACCCATGAACTGAACCCTTACTCTCTGCAACTGGATAAGTCCAGTGTGCCCCATGAAGTGAATCCTTTGTGTGTGTGTGTAGCAGGACAAGTCTGGCGTGAACATGAATACTTGCACAGAGGCGTGACCATGCGGGAGAAAAAAACATTTGCCTGTTGTGTAATTGAAGACATTCGCTAACTTGTTCAGTGGCAGTGAGGAAGGGCAAGAGTTGGCAGCATTGATAGAGGTGCAGAGAGACATGCAACATGGAACCAGGCCCTTCGGCACAACTTGCCCATGCCGACCAAGATTCATGTTGGCCGATTTATCCCAGATGTGTTGTAGGCTGCACGCTGGCATAGCGGTAGAGTTGTTGCCTTGCAGCGCCAAAGACCCGGGTTCCATCCTGACCACGGGTGCTGTCTGTATGGAGATTGTACGTGGGTTTTCTCCAGGATCTCTGGTTTCCTTTCACACTCCAAAGATGTAAAGGTTTGTAGATTAATTGGCTTGGTATAATTGTAAATTGTCCCCAGAATGTGTAGGACCGTGTTAGTGAGCGGGGATTGCAGGTTGTGGATTCGTTGGGCCAATAGGTTAGTTTCCGCGCTGTATCTCTAAAATAAAGGTGCAGTGAAGTTAACAAGGGGTGATGATTCTCCAGGTGAAGGGAGGGGGGGGGGGAGAGCACTTTAAGAAAGATTAGTCTCCAGACAAAAGTCGTGTCTTTTACAGTCTATTGTTCACTGTCTTGCAGAATGTGTATGTTGCCTGAGTCTATGTGCTACTGGTGCTAGTAAGATTCTCATTGTCCCTCACCGCACTCCTGCAAACGACAATAAACTTGACTTCACTCAGTCCAAAATGTGAGATTCAACACCGAGCGATGTGGGAGCAGGAGCCGACCATTCTGCCCCTCAAGCCTGTGCTGTCACTCAGTAGGGTGATGGCTGGTCACACAGCTGTACAACCATCTGGAGTCAAGGCAAGAGTGGTTCATGGTCACACATAAGAGAGTTCATTGTCTACTGATACTCTCCTCCACCGAGCGGAGCTGGTACTGTCCCTTAACAACTCCTCCCATTTCCTCCAAATACATGGTGTAGCTATGGGCACGCGCATGGGCCCCAGCTACGCCTGTCTCGTTGTAGGGTACGTCGAACAATCCTTGTTCGAGACGTACCGTGGCCCTATCCCCGAACTCTACACCCGCTACATTGATGACTGCATTGGTGCTTCCTCCTGCACCCATACACAACTCACTGACTTCATCCATTTCACCACTAACTTCCATCCGGCACTCACATTCACCTGGACCATTTCCGACATCTCCCGACTGTTTCTAGACCTCACTATCTCCATCGCAGGTAACAGACTACTGACTGACATCTACTACATACCCACTGACTCCCATGGCTATTTGTACTATACTTCTTCCCACCCTGCTACCTGTAAGGACTCCATCCCCTACTCCCAATTCCTCCGTCTACGCCGCATCTGCTCCCAGGATGAGGCGTTCCACACCAGGGCATCAGAAATGTCCTAATTCTTCAGGGAACGGGGGTTCCCCTCCCCTACTATCGATGAGGCTCTCACCAGAGTCTTCCATACCCCGCAACACTGCGCTCTCTCCCCATCCCCCCACTCATAACATTCCCCGCTACCAGCCGACAAATACAACACATAACCCTCCGACATTTTTGACACCTCCAACGGGATCCCACCACCGGCCACATCTTCCCATCTCCTCCCATGTCGGCTTTCCGCAGAGACCGCTCCCTCCGTAACTCCCTGGTTAATTCGTCCCTTCCCACCCAAACCACCCCCTCCACTGGCACTTTCATTTGCAACCCCAGGAAATGCTACACTTGTCGCTTTACCTCCCCCCTCAACTCCATCCAAGGACCCAAGCAGTCTTTCCAGGTGCAGCAGAGGTTCACCTGCACCTCCTCCAACATCATTTATTGTATCCGCTGCTCTAGGTGTCAACTGCTCTACATCGGTGAGACCAAGCGTAGGCTTGGCGATTGTTTTGCCCAACACCTCCGCACAGTCCGCATTAACCAAACTGATCTCCCGGTGGCCCCAGCACTTCAACTCCCCCTCCCATTCCGAATCCGACCTTTCTGTCCTGGGCCTCCTCCATGGCCAGAGTGAGTCCCACCGCAAATTGGAGGAACAGCACCTTATTTTTCGCTTGGGTAGTTTACACCCCAGCGGTATGAATATTGACTTCTCCAATTTCAGGTAGTCCTTGCTTCCTCCTCCGCTACCCAAGTCTCCTCCACTGTCTCAGCCTCTTCCTTTCTCCTTTCAGCCCCCCCCCCCCCCCCCCCCCCTCACATCAGTCTGAAGAAGGGTCTCAACCCGAAACGTCACCTATTTCCTTCGCACCATAGATACTGCTTCACCCGCTGAGTTTCTCCAGCATTTTTGTCAACCCTCAATTGACTTAGTAAAATTGTCCCTCGTGTGCAGGCAGGATAGTGTTGGTGTGCGAGTTGATCACTGATCAGCGTAGACTTGGTGGGCCGAAGGGCCTGTTTCCACACTATCTCTAAAATAAAGTGAACATAAAACGAAACAGTGCAGCACATGTACAGGACCTTTGACCCACAATATGTACTGACCACGGTGATCACTCTCTGTGTAAACCACCTTCCCCCCTCTCACATTGAAGCTGTGTTCTCCAGTATTTCACACTTCCAGCCTGGGAGAAAGACTCTGACTGTCTATCTCGTCAATGTCTACGCCAGAGGCTGAAGAAAGATCCTGAACTGAAACATCATCTAGGTACACAAAAAAGCTGGAGAAACTCAGCTTGTGCAGCAGCATCTATGGAGCGAAGGAAATAGGCAACGTTTCGGGCCGAAACCCATCTCCAGTCTGAAGAAGTGTTTCGGCCCGAAACGTTGCCTATTTCCTTCGCTCCATAGATGCTGCTGCACCCGCTGAGTTCCTCCAGCACTTTGTACTTTGTTTAGTTTAGAGATGCAGCATGGAAACAGGCCCTTCGGCCCACCGAAGCTACTCCAGCCAACGATCTCCACACATCAACACACTAGAGACAATGTACAATTGTACCAAGCCAATTAACCTTCAAATTTGAACATCTTTGGAGTGTGGGAGAAACCGGAGATCACGGAGAAAATCTATGCAGGTCACAGGGATAACGAACAAACTTCATACAGACAGCACCTGTGGTTAGGATCGAACCCAGGTCCCTGGTGCTGTAAGGCAGCAACTCCTACCACTACGCCATTGTGCTGCCCCCTAGTGCTCCAGTGAGAATAGACCAAGCCTGCTGAAGACAATCACCTTAGATTCACTGTATGGACGGAGATAATTTGGCTCACTCAATCCATGTACAAGGATCCACAGCCTTGTTTCCAAGAACTGCCAATGGATCCTCCATGATCCCAGATCCCTCTGTTGGATTCCCCTCTCACCTCATCCCTGGGATCACTGTGAACCCTACTCCAAACTGCCCTCAAGGTGAATGCAAGGAAACCAACAATGTATGCAGTCCTGCCGACCTGCTGTGCCCATGCAAGCCCACACAATCCTCACTCTTACACTCCATACCCAGGCAATGTAGATGTGCTGGCTGTCGCTGCACCCAGACCTGCTCTGTTTGATGTAACAATGAAGATTCCTGACCACCTCTGACATCTGTCCATCCGAAGCAAGATGCCTCTTTGGAGCAAAAGGTCAGAACCTGTTTCCCAGGGTGAAATGTCAGAGGCCAGAGGGCATGTCTTTAAGGCGAGAGTTGAAAGGAGATGTACAGGCCAGGATATTTTATACACAGAGTGGTGAGTGCCTGGAACATGCTGCTTGGGGTGATGGAGGCAGATACTATTGTGGTGTTTGAGAGGCTTTTAGATAGGGGCATTGATATGCAGGGAATGGAGGGGCATGGATCACGTGTGGGCAGAGGACATTAGTTCTGCACTGTTCTATGTTCTCCCGGGTCTGTCTTGGAAACTCCCTGTGATGGAGGGAGATGACTTGAGGTGGAGTGCGAGGGTATTTCCACTGAGCTGAGCAGTCTCCAGGAAGCAGACTCCTTGCTCTATATGGGCAGGGGATGTGACAGGCTCCAGTGCTCGAGTCTGAGCAGGAGTTGAGCTCAGGGACATGCATGACGGCACAGAGGTGGGATAAAAGTCCAACACTCGGAGGATTCAGCTGATCTCCCGGCACTCTGGAGATGCAGCTTTCCACCGTACTGGCCGCCCTGGCCTTGATCGCATGTTCTGTCTTCCACACAGGTAGGATCAACAGCTTTTTACAATTCCTTGTTCAATCCCACACTTAGAAATAAAACTAAACTGATGCCTATTCAGCCTCGGTGTTGAAAAACTGAAATTTCTTCTAATTTGTGGGATGTGACCATCATTAGGAATGTTTGAAATGATTTGCCTTCCTTCAGCGCAGCTAAAGGGCTTGGCCTTGGTTTATTCATGTCACGAGTACCGAGGAACAGTGAAACACTGTTCTATCCAGACAACAAGCAAGTGCAACAGGTGGAACAAAGGGGAAAAGTACAAGGAAAAAGTACAGAATATAGTGTTGCACCCCTTGTAGCATCAGCTCAGAGAAAGTGGATGAAAAATGTTCCAGGTTCACCATGAGGTAGTTTGGGAGATCAGGACTAGACCCTTGCTTATACAAGGCCTGTTGAGAGGTACTTGGCTATCAGCAGAGTGGGGATAAAAACTGGAGGGCCAGAGAGAAAGAACTTGTAACCCATTGGGCAGCGCATTCAAAGGGCCAGCACAATCAGGACGTGCCAAATGTCTCCTCCCAATCAGATGCCTTACTGGGAGGTTCACCCGGTGTAACAGAGGGTCATTGTATGGAGAAAATCACAAAGTACTGGAGGAACTCAGCGGCTCAGGCAGCATCGGGGGAGGGGGTGGAGATAGAATGTTTTGGGTTAAGACTGAGGGAGTAGATGAGAGAAAGATGGGCAAGAGAGGTGGGGACTGTACAAAGCCTTGCATGTGACAGGTGGAGATAGGATTGTGTCGAGTGTCACACAAATAATCTCATTTTGTAACAGCCCCGAAATCATCACGAGAGAACGTTTAATTGCCACATGTACCAACAACAAGACAATTGAATTCCTACCTGCTGTAGCTCTAGATGCCCATTAACACAATAACACGGGCTGGCACACTGGCTCACTGGCTCAGCTGCTGGAGCTGCTGGAGCTGCTGGAGCTGCTGGAGCTGCTGGAGCTCGCTGGTTCTGTGATTGCGTGGCTTTCCTCCGGGTGCTCTAGTTTGCTCTACACACCAAAGACATGCTAATGTGTATGTGAATTGGCCTCTGTGAATTGCCACCTAGTATGTAGAGAGGATGAGAAAGCAGTAAACTCAATGGGCTGAAGAACGTGTCCATGCTGTTTGCCAAACTAGACTCAACACACAGGTAAGATATAATCATCAAAAGTACATATATGATAATCAAATACACAATAACACTGGGTGGCCATAAGTGTAAAGCCCCAGGTCCGTATTGCCACCAGACACATGGTCCACTGAAGATTATTGTTGTAGAGACCCAGCTCCTGCCTGGGGCCATACGGGGCATGCTGGTCACTCTGTGACACACCGGGACCTCTCTACTTGTGACAGTGAGTTTCTCAGCCTGTCCGGGTCTGTACAGAAGAGTCAATGACTGAAGTGGTGCAGATCAGGGAACCTCTCAGCTCTACTTCCCCCAACTGTGACACGGGGATATATTTCCACCCAAAGTGGTCGCACCCTCCCACCCACCCTTTCACCAGCCCAATCACAGAGGCAGAAGGGTCACAAAGACCGGGTTGTGAAGTCTTACAACTTAACCTGGTATTTCAGATGCAGCAGAACAGCAAGAGAACAAGGAAGTGAGCAACAGGATGGAGGCCAGAGGTGACGGGAACAGCTGCCTCTGTAAAGGTAGGGCTCCTCATGTAAAACTGAATTACACAGAAACAAACCAAGTGTGGAAACTGTTCAACCAGAGGGGAGCGGAATACAGGAATGTCAAACTAGTTAAAGGTGGTAACTGTCAAAACATGATCAGACATGTGAGAGATGTCAACGCAGAACAGGTAAACATGGGAACTGTCAACGTACTGACTGGACATGTGGACACACACACACACACACAGTTTATACATGAGTGTAATATAGTGTATTATCGTTTAAACACACACGTACTTACACTCACACACACACACACACACAGTACACACACACACACACACACACGCACACACACACACACACACACACACACAGTACACACACACACACACACACCCAGCGCACACACACAGAACGCACACACACACAAAACGCACACACACACAGTCTACACACACACACACACACAGTGTACACACACACACACACACAGTACACACACACACACACACACACAGTACACACACACACACACACATTGTGTTATAGAGTAGTATAGGATGGCAGACACACACACACACACGGGGTTATAGTGTAGTCTACTATAGTGTGGACACACACACACACACACAGGCACACACACAGCATGCACACACAACCACATGCATACACATATACATGCTAGTACATATGCACACACACATATACACACACACGCGCACTTGTACATATGCACACGCATATACACACACATACATGCTAGTACACATGACTGATGGAAGTATATAAAATTATGAGAGGCACAGATAGGGTAGACGTGGGTGATGAATCAAAGCAGGCTTTATATTGAACAAAGGTACACAAAATTGCTGGAGAAACTCAGCGGGTGCAGCAGCATCTATGGAGCGAAGGAAATAGGCGATGTTTCGGGCCGAAACCCTTCTTCAGATTGATGGCGGGTGAACAACCCAACACAGTCAATGCAGCAAGTGGACGTGTGGAACTGTTGAAGTAGAAGGGGAAGCAGGTGAGATCCCATTGCCATCCAGGGGTGAGCTCACCACTTCCCTGTTCCACTTCAACGTCCCTACATCACGGCAATGATTTGATTCCATGCAGATGCTCGTCCTGAGTTGGGACTGAAGTTACAGCAACCCAAGGATGGAACTGAGAACCAGTGCCGCTGCCAGAAGGCCAAAGCGGTCATCCGTGGGAAATGGACAGCAGGTAATCCTCATCACAGTGTACGGGTCAATGGTGAACGCAGTGTACTTGGGGGACGATGATTGATTGAATTTGATTGAATGATGCAGCATGGAAACATGTCCTTTGGCCCACCCAGTCCCACCCAGTCACACCCAGTCACACCCAGTCCCACCCAGCCACACTAGTTCTATGTTACCCCACTTTCCCATTTACTCCCTACACTAGGTGCAATTTCTCGAGGTTATTAACCTACAAACCTGCCAGAGGAAACCCACCAAGTCACAGAGAGAACATTGAAATTCCACACAGACAGCACCTGTAGTCAGGATTTAACCTGGCCCTCTGGCGCTGTGAGGCTGCAGCTCTACCGGCTGTGCAACTGTGTTGCCAAAAATGTTGCCCCTCTCACCTTAAAGCTGCAAAGTGATGGCCCGTACAGGGATTGAACCCACAACGCTGGTGTTATTAGCACCATGGTCAAATTAGCCGAGCTAACGGGTCCCACCTGATCCCACCCTGACTGTAGAGTCGCTTCACCAGATGTCGATGATCGGTGTAGCTTAACCATATAACCATATAACAATTACAGCACGGAAACAGGCCATCTCGACCCTTCTAGTCCGTGCCGAACACATAATCTCCCCTAGTCCCATACACCTGCGTTCAGACCATAACCCTCCATTCCTTTCTCGTCCATATAACTATCCAATTTATTTTTAAATGATAAAAACGAACCTGCCTCCACCACCTTCCACTGGAAGCTCATTCCACACAGCTACCACCCTCTGAGTAAAGAATTTCCCCCTCATGTTACCCCTAAACTTCTGTCCCTTAATTCTCAAGTCATGTCCCCTTGTTTGCATCTTCCCTCCTCTCAGTGGGAAAAGCTTATCCACGTCAACTCTGTCTATCCCTCTCATCATTTTAAAGACCTCTATCAAGTCCCCCCTTAACCTTCTGCACTCCAAAGAATAAAGCCCTAACTTGTTCAACCTTTCTCTGTAACTTAGTTGCTGAAACCCAGGCAACATTCTAGTAAATCTCCTCTGTACTCTCTCTATTTTGTTGACATCCATCCTATAATTAGGCGACTGTCACTGTCACCTTGTGGCGGCAACTTGTATGTGCCCATGATCCGGTTGCTCCCCTCTACAGTAGTGAAGAGGTATCAGAGAGGGAGTGTTTGGGATGAGATGTTATAGTAACCCCTGCGTGACACATTGTCTGGGTGGGGGGAGGTGGGGTCGCAACTACATGAGATATGAAACTCCAGATTACACGGTGCCGGCCAGCATAGTTGCCATACTAAGCAACCCGAGATAGAATATCGTGTTAATAAAAGCATTTGTGTCAATGCAGGAAAGTGATTTAGAGGCAAGATAGTCTCTGACTCACACTAACAATGTTATTTTCCAGCAGTATTTTCAAAAATGGTGCTCTTTTCAATTGCAAAGTTTATTTTTGTTACTGCAAGCTAAAAACACTGTTTAAAATGTACCGTTGTACAAGAGTCAATAGAAGGGATTACAATGCAAATAGTTTTTAAGAAAGAACTGCAGATGCTGGAAAATCGAAGGTACACAAAAAAGCTGGAGAAACTCAGCGGGTGTAGCAGCATCTATGGAGCGAAGGAAAAAGGCAACATTTCGGGCCGAAATCCTTCCCTCCATAGATGCTGCTGCACCCGCTGAGTTTCTCCAGCTTTTTTGTGTACCTACAATGCAAATAGTGTTCCTTAGTTCATCAGTCACGTTATTGAAATACTCACTGTAGCAGAAGCACCTGTATTTATCCATCCATGTATTTCATATACTTTTAGTATAATCTCCATTTATGGATCAAATAAAGAGAGGCATCATTTTCATGGAGCAAAGAGCAAACTGCAGGAGACTGTTCCCGCCAGAGGTCAGAGACACAGTTCCCCTGGTCCTCGCCCACATTTTGTGTACATGTCCTCCAGTTTTGGACATGGGCTCTATAATTTGTACTATCCCGACATATTCCTTGTCTTGTCAATCTTCCCCAAGTTAGGCAGTTTCACCATTAGTTTTAAGGTCAAACTTTTAAGATGGAGATGAGGTGAATTTGTTCCTTCACAGGGTTGTGAATCTTTAAAACTCTCTTCCTCAAAGGGCAATGGATAGAGAGTCTGAATATTTCTGAAGCAGAGGTAGACGAGGATTCGATAAGCAGAAGAGGAAGTGTTTCCGTGGGTGGATGGGAATGCAGAGTTGAGGCTAGAATCAGATTAGCCATGATGTCATTAAGTGGTGGATAGAGATTACTGGGCAGGCGGCCATCACTGCTCTGAATCTGTGCGCAGTTTTACAGTCATAGCAGACAGAAACAGGCCCTTCAGCCCAACTCACCATGATACAAAGGTACCATGTGCCCATCTTTTACTCATAGCCTTCGAAATGTTTCCTATCCACGTACCTGTTCAAATGCCTTTTAAATGTTGTTATTTTACCAAGTCAAGTCAAGTCAACTTCATTTGTCACATACACATACAAGATGTGCAGTGAAATGAAAGTGGCAATGCCTGCGGATTGTGCAAAAACAACAGAACAACAGAACAGAATAGAACAGAACCAGTATTTACATTTTAGAATAACAAAAAACACACACAACAGTATTTAGTCCCTGGTGAGATAAGAGTTTACAGTCCTGACGCCTGTGGGAAGAAACTCTGTCTCATCCTCTCTGTTTTCGCAGCATGACAGCGGAGGCGTTTGCCTGACCGTAGCAGCTGGAACAGTCCGTTGCTGGGGGGGGGAAGGGGTCCCCCATAATGTTGCTGGCTCTGGATCTGCACCTCCTGGTGTATAGGTCCTGCAGGGGGGTGAGTGTAGTTCCCATAGTGCGTTTGGCCGAACGCACTCCCCTCTGCAGAGCCTTCCTGTCCTGGGCAGAGCAGTTCCCAAACCAGATTGAGATGTTGCCGGACAAGATGCTTTCTACAGCCCCAGAGTAGAAGCAATGAAGGATCCTCAGAGAGATTCTGAATTTCCTCAGCTGCCTGAGGTGGTAAAGGCGCTGCCTTGCCTTAATCAGCAGTGTGGCAGCGTGTGTTGTCCACATCAGATCCTCTGTGATATGGACTCACAGGTGTTTAAAGCTGCTCACCCTACCCACAGTAGCCCCATTTATCCCTAGTGGCGTGTACGTCCTCGAATGTTCAGTGCCCTTCTAAATTCCACAATCAGCTCCTTAGTTTTTATGACATTCAAGAGGAAGCTGTTGTCCTGACACCAGAGTGCCAGATCAGCTACCTCCTCCCGGTAGGCCTTCTCATTGTTATCGGAGATCAGGCCCAACCCCACAGTGTCATCAGCAAACTTGATGATGGAGAAGCTGCCTCATTCCATATACACACCACCCTCTGTGGGAACAAATGCCCCTCAGGTTCCTATTAAATCCTTCCCCTCTGACTTTAAATCTATTTCCTCTAGTTCTTGTTTCCCCTACCCTGGGGAAAAGATTATGCATTCACCCTATCTATTCCTCTCATGATTTTATACACAGCTGTAAGATGTCCTCTCAGTCTCCTACACTCCATGGAATAAGGTCCTAGTTTGCAAAATATGAGTAAATAGGACTAACTTAGTCTAGGTCAGCATGGATGTGTAGGGCCGAAGGGTCTGTTCCTGTGCCGTATGACTATATGGGATACAAATCTGGGCATGATTGGTGTAACCTGCTGCACTCTGCTCCATCACTGAACACCTTTATTTCAGCTGCTACTGGGAGGAAGAGAAACAGGTCCCAACGTATCCAGAGTGTGCGTTACTGCCTGAAGCCGGGCAAGGCTGTGTGGAGAGGGGAAAGACGCTTCTACTGCGTGAAGACCAGGCACCAGCTCAAGAAATGCAAACCCTGCACTCCCATCACATTTATCCCCACCCCACTGTAGACAGAATGCATGCCTCATCTCCGCACCCCTCCCACCCATCACACAGTTAAACTGCCAGCTACACACTGACTAAGTCATCTCATGGAAAGCAGTTTCCAGCACTCACAGCAACTAGGCAGAAACCTCATTTACAACGATCATCAAACTGATGTCTCAGGGAGTCAGGGGGACATAGGTACGATATGACATGCTGAAGATGTTTCACCACCGCACCAAATATTGGCCATGCAGTACAAGGAGTTCTTTGCTCCTTCCACGTATATAGTCCACCTCATCAGGTGCACGACCAACTGGCACAACCCATCCCTATTTACTTTCCAGAGGGGAAGTGGTGACACATCTTCTGCAACTACTTAAGGCTTTCACTGATAATATGTTCCTGGAAACTGAATCTGTGTTCCTTGTTTACTTACATGTTGAAAATATCCATGTATCCAATTATCCTGCAATTAAAAGGCTTTCATACGCTGCAAATTGTGTAATTGTCCATGGATTATTTGTAATAAACTGATGGAACATCGACAGCATAACGCAAGTTGTTTGACCACTGGGTACACGGTTTCTCTCCTAATCCCAGCGGCCAGCACTGGTCCCTGCCCTGCTGGTGGAACATTGAACAACACAGGAACAGGCCCTTCGGCCCACAATGTCCATGCCGACCATGATGCCAAGTTAACCTGATCTCTTCTGCCAACACATGATCCATATCTCTCCATGCTCTGCATATCCACGAGCCGAACCAAAATCCTTTTAAACACCGCGATTATATCTGGCTCCTACTTGTACAGTTCTATGTGCAACTACACCTACTGTATAAACATGGGATCAGTAAATAGATTGTGGAGTCAGAGACACACAACATGGAAACAGGCCCTTCAGCCCCACTTTCCAATGTTGACCAGGATGTCCCATCCACATGGAATGGAGTGGAATACTATACTGTCACAAGTGGCAGCACACGGTGAAATTCATTGCTTGTATACCCTAGGTATGCAGCCAATTAGCCTACAAACTTGTATGTTTTTGGAATGGGGGAGGAAACCGAAGATCTCGGACAAAAGGTGGTGGAGGCAGGTTCGTTTTTATCATTTAAAAATAAATTGGATAGTTATATGGATGGGAAGGGAATGGAGGGTTATGGTCTGAGCGCAGGTATATGGGACTAGGGCAGATTATGTGTTCGGCACGGACTAGAAGGGTCGAGATGGCCTGTTTCCGTGCTGTAATTGTTATATGGTTATGGTTATAAAACCCACGCAGTTCATAGAGTGATACCGTGTGAAAACAGGCCCTTCGGCCCAACTCGCCCACACCGGCCAACAATGTCCCAGCTACCCTTGTTCCACTTGCCAGCATTTGGTCCACAACCCTCCAAACCTGTCCTATCCATAGAAACAAAGAAACATAGAAAATAGGTGCAGGAGGAGGCCATTCAGCCTTTCAAATCAGCACCGCCATTCATTGCGATCATGGCTGATCGTCCCCAATCAATAACCCTTGCCTGCCTTCTCCCCATATTCCTTGACTCCACTAGCCCCTAGAGCTAGATAAACTCTCTCTTAAATTCATCCAGTGATTTGGCCTCCACTGCCAAAGTTGCACAAATTCACAACTCTATGGGTGAAAAAGTTTTTTCTCACCTCAGTCTTAAATGACCTCCCCTTTATTCTAAGACTGTGGCTCCTGGTTCTGGACTCAACCAACATTGGGAACATTTTTCCTGCATCTAGCTTGTCCAGTCCTTTTTATAATTTTATATGTTTCTATAAGAAACCCCCTCATCCTTCTAAACTCCAGTGACTACAAGCCTAGTCTTTTCAATCTTTCCTCATATGACAGTCCCGCCATCCCAGGGATCAACCTCATTCCATTAGCTTTCTTCACTACCTGCTGTACCTGTAAGCCAACTTTCAGTGACCGGTGTACAAGGACACCCAGGTCTTGCTGTACCTCCCGCTGACCTAACCTAACCCCGTTGAGATAATAATCTGCCCCCTTGTTTTTGCCACCAAAGTGGATAACCTCACATTTATTTATATTATTCTGCATCTGCCACGCATCTGCCCACTTACTCAACCTGTCCAGGTCACCCTGCAACCTCCTAACATCCTCTTCACAGTTCACACTGCCACCCAGCTTTGTGTCATCCACAGACTTGCTAGTGTTGCTCCTAATTCCCTCTTCCAAAATAATAAATATATATGGTAAACAGTTCCGGCCCCAGCACCGAGCCTTGCGGCACTCCACTCGCCACTGCCTGCCATTCTGAAAAGGACCCGTTCACTCCTACTCTTTGCTTCCTGTCTGCCAACCAATTTTCTATCCATATCAACACCCTATCCCCAATACCATGTGCTCTAATTTTAGTCACCAGTCTCCTGTGCAGGACCTTATCAAAGGCTTTCTGAAAGTCTAGATACACTACATCCACTGGCACCCCTTCATCCATTTTACTTGTCACATCCTCAAAAAATTCCAGAAGATTAGTCAAGCATGATTTCCCTTTAATAAATCCATGTTGACTTGGACTAATCATTTTACTGTTATCCAAATGCCCCATTATTACCTCTTTAATAATTGACTCCAGCATCTTTCCCACCACCGAAGTCAGGCTACTGGTCTGTAATTCCCCGTTTTCTCTCTCGCTCCTTTCTTGAAAAGTGGGATAACATTAGCTATCCTCCAATCCACAGGAACCAATCCACTATTTCTAGAGCCACCTCCCTGAGGACCCTGGGATGCAGACCATCAGGCCCAGGGGATTTATCATCCTTCAGTCCCATTCGCCTACCCAATACTATTTCTCGCTTAATGAACATTTCTTTCAGGTACTCTACCCCCTTAGATCCTCTGTCCTCCAGTACATCTGGGAGATTGTTTGTGTCTTCTGTTTAGTGAAGACAGATCCAAAGTACCTATTCAACTCTTCTGCCATTTCCTTGTTGCCCATAATAATTTCACCCGTGTCTGCCTTCAAGGGACCCACATTTGACTTTGCTACGCTTTTTCCCTTAATATATCTAAAGAAGCTTTTACTGTCCTTCTTTATATTCCTGGACAGCTTCCCTTCGTACCTCATCTTTTCAGCCGATTTTTGCCCGTTTTGTTTCCTTCTGTTGTCCTATGAAAGTTTCCCAATCCTCTGGCTTCTGGCTACTCTTTGCTGTGTTATACATCTTTTCTTTTAGTTTTATTCTATCCCTGACTTCTCTTGTCAGCCACGGTTGCCTCCTACTCCCCTTAGAATCTTTCTTCCTTTTTAGAATGAAATGATCCTGCATCTTCCGGATTATGCCCAGAAATTCCTGCCATTGCTGTTCCACCTTCATTCCTGCTAGGATCCCTTTCCAGTCTACATTGGCCAGCTCCCCTCTCATGCCTTCATAGTCCCCTTTGTTCAACTGCATCACTGCCACTTCCGATTTAACGTTCTCCTTCTCAAATTGCAGA
The DNA here is from genome assembly GCF_028641065.1 of Leucoraja erinaceus. Taxonomy (NCBI): domain Eukaryota; kingdom Metazoa; phylum Chordata; class Chondrichthyes; order Rajiformes; family Rajidae; genus Leucoraja; species Leucoraja erinaceus. Next base: position 921,544 of record NC_073426.1, read on the forward strand.
TTAAAACTAATCATATTATGATCACTACCTCCAAGCGGTTCCTTTACCTCGAGTTCTCTTATCATATCTGGTTCATTGGACAACACTAAATCCAGAACTGCCTTTTCTCTGGTCGGCTCCATTACAAGCTGCTCTAAGAATCCATCTCGGAGGCATTCTACAAACTCTCTTTCTTGGGGTCCTGAACCAACCTGATTTTCCCAGTCTACCTGCATATTGAAATCCCCCATCACCACAGTGGCATTACCTCAAGCTCATCTACTTTACTTCTTATACTTTGCGCATTCAAATACAGTATTTTTAATTCCTTACGCAACTCACATTTCACATCGATCCCTATTACACTTGGTCATACTCTCCTATCCCTTTGTGCTTCACAAGCCAGTCCGCCGCTCAGTGTGATAACGGCTTCTGTCCCGACAACTTCTAAGTGGGTGAACCTGTTCACAAGAGGTACAACACCCGGGGACCTTTTCATTCCATGTTTCCCTCCCTTTCTCACCGTCACCCACCTTCTCTCTTCCAGTACCTTAGGTGTAACAATCTTACTGTAGGACTTGTCGAGGAACGACTCAGTTTCTCGGATGAACCTGAGGTCATCCACTTGCTTCTCCAGTTCCCCAACACGGACCTTCAGGAGCTGTACCTGGATGCACTTCTCACATTTGTAGCAGCCAGAGGCATGAGACATGGATTTATCAAAGGGAAATCATGCTTGACTAATCTTCTGGAATTTGTTGAGGATGTGTCAAGTAAAATGGATGAAGGGGTGCCAGTGGATGTAGTGTATCTAGACTTTCAGAAAGCCTTTGATAAGGTCCCGCACGGGAGACTGGTGACTAAAATTAGAGCACATGGTGTTGGGGGTAGGGTGTTGACATGGATAGAAAATTGGTTGGCAGACCGGAAGCAAAGAGTAGAAGTGAACGGGTCATTTTCAGAATGGCAGGCAGTGGCTCCCCTGAGTTACATCTACTGCCCACACTTGCAGGTCCACATACTCACATACCTCACTCCCCAGATACTGGCGTAGCTGGGAAACAACTGTCCTCGGGATCTGATAAAACACTACATTGATTAGACGAGTTTTGTTCTTCATATACATTCGGATCTGCCAGATCAATTACTTCCTTTACTGTTGTTCCCAAGTCTTTTGCACTTCCTGGAAAATTCACCTTCCATGCGATGTGTGGAGCCACTTCTAAAGCTCGTTTCCATAGGTCTAGGGGTATTTCAGCGTATTCTGCGCTTCCTTCCTTTCCTATTGCCAGTGCCAACATTCTTATATTCCAATTTTTCCTCTGAGGTCTGACAAAGGATTCTAGTTAACCATATAACCATATAACAATTACAGCACAGAAACAGGCCATCTCGGCCCTACAAGTCCATGCCGAACAATTTTTTTTCCCCTTAGTCCCACCTGCCTGCACTCGTACCATAACCCTCCATTCCCTTCTCATCCATATGCCTATCCAATTTATTTTTAAATGATACCAATGAACCTGCCTCCGCCACTTCCACTGGGAGCTCATTCCACACCGCCACCACTCTCTGCGTAAAGAAGTTCCCCCTCATATTACCCCTAAACTTCTGTCCCTTAATTCTGAAGTCATGTCCTCTTGTTTGAATCTTCCCTATTCTCAAAGGGAAAAGCTTGTCCACATCAACTCTGTCTATCCCTCTCATCATTTTAAAGACCTCTATCAGGTCCGCCCTTAACCTTCTGCGCTCCAGAGAATAAAGACCTAACTTATTCAACCTATCTCTGTAACTTAGTTGTTGAAACCCAGGCAACATTCTAGTAAATCTTAAGTGCAGAACCTAAATAAAGAACCTAGTTCTTTATTTTTGCCAATTCTGTCATAGGCCAATGTAATATGGAGTGGTCCGTAGATGGTCCACAAAGGAAGCAGGTGATTTATTTCTGTCAGGTATTTTACTCAGTGCTGCCATCATCTCATTAGGTTTCCATGGGGAATACACATCAATGGTTTGCACCAACCGCATTAGCTGGATCTAAGGCTGGGTTAGGCATCTCCCTAACGTAGAACTAACAATGGGATATTTGTACTTCCTTCATAATTTTTGCTCTGTCTGACTCACTCTCACTGTCCCCTGATACTGTTTCACCCTCCAATGTATCATCCTCATCAATACGGGGAAGGTGATATTTCTTAAAGTTATATCTCGTCTCTCTAGGTGGTCGTCTTATTCTCCTAGGTTTAGGCTGATAAAATGGTTCTGGTGGTCATATTTTATCTTTATCTTACAGGCCCGTATGGAGCTTTTCAAAAAGTGGGGTGGAGTTACAAAAATTTGATGCGAAATAATGTGTGTGCAGCGCACACCAGGTGCGCAAAGTCCCTCGCAGCCGGGGTCCTGGAAGCTCTGGGGTTTTAGATGGAGGTGGTTAAGGCTGGGATTATCCTAATGTTTCAGAGACGTTTGGACACGTACATAGATAGGACAGGTTTAGATGGCTATGGACCAAACGCATGTGAGAGGGACTAGTGCAGATGGGACATGTTGGTCGGTGTGGGCAAGTTGAGCTGAAGGGCCTGTTTCCACACTGCATCACTCTATGACGAAGTTAAGAAGAAAAATGCATGTAGATAAGTAGAGCAGATTTGAAAGGGGAGTGAAATGTAAAGGCAGAGAGAGGTTTATGGGAAATGAGGGGGGAGGGTGGGCTTGGGCAGAAGGGTGAAGGGAAAATAGACACAAAGTGCTGGAGTAACTCAATGGGTCAGGCAGCATCTGTGGAGAACATGGATAGGTGGTGTTTCACAGAGTTCTGGAGTAACTCAGCGGGTCAGGCAGCATCTCTGGAGAACATGGATACGTGACGTTTCACAGAGTGCTGGAGTAACTCAGCGGGACAGGCAGCATCTCTGGGGAAAAGGTATAGACGATATTTCGGGTCAAGACCTGTAATATTCATGATGGGACATATATGAATGTTACCTAAAGCATCGTGAGCTACTTTGTTACGGTGCTTGCCTTCTCCTATAACGTCTCTGCTGCCTTGGGTGATGCAGGACAGGACACAAGCTTTGGGACACAGTGTGAAGCTGTTGCCGTCTGTCCCAGCCTGGTAAAAGCCAGGATGGAGTGGATTTGGATGGGATGTTTCCACTAGTGGGAGAGTCTAGGACCAGTGGCCACAGCCTCAGAATTAAAAGACATTCCTTTAGGAAGGAGATGAGCAGGAATTTCTTAAGTCAGAGGATGGTGAACTGTGGAATTGATTGCCACAGACAGCTGTGGAAGCCAAGTCAATGGACATTTTTCAGGAGGAGATCGATAGATTCTTGATGGATACGGCTGTCGGAGGTAATGGGGAGAAGGCAGGAGAATGGGTTTGAGAGGGAAAGGTAGATAGAGTCATAGAGTGATACAGTGTGGAAACAGGCCCTTCGGCCCAGCATGTCCCATCTGCACTAGTCCCACCTGCCCACGTTTGATCCATATCCCTCCGAACCTGTCCTATCCATGTACCTGTCTAACTATTTCTTAAATGTTGTGATAGTCCCTGCCTCAACTACCTCCTCTGGCAGCTTGTTCTATACACCCACCACCCTTTGTGTGAAAAACATACCCCACAGATTCCTATTAAATCTTTTGCCCTTCACCTTAAACTTATGTCCTCTGCTCCTCGATTCACCTACTCTGGCAAAAAGACTCAACCTGATCTATTCAAATCATTCTCCCTATAGCTCAGGCACTCTAGTTCTGGCAACTTCCTCATCAATCTTCTCTGTACTCTTTCCAGTTTGATGACATGTTTCCTATAACATGGTGCCCAGAACTGAATACAATACTCTAAATGCGGCCTCACCACTTCTTATGCAACTGCAACATGACCTCCCAACTTCTATACTCAGCCTGACCCGCTGAGTTACTCCAGCACTCTGTGAAACGTCACAGAACAGGGCAAGATTAGCAAGTTTGCTGATGATACAAAAGTGGGTGGTTTTGCAGATAGTGAAGATGGTTGTGAAAGATTGCAGCAGGATCTGGATCAATTAGCCAGGTGGGCGGGAGGAATGGTTGATGGAATTTAATACAGAGAAGTGTGAGATGTTGCATTTTGCATCCTCGAACAAGGGCAGGACCTACACAGCAAATGGTCGGCCTCTGGTTAGTGTTGTAGAGCAGAGGGATCTAGGAGTACAGGTGCATGGTTCCTTGAAGGTCGTGTCGCAGGTAGCTAAGGTAGTCAAAAAGGCTTTTGGCTCTTTGACCTTCATCAGTCAGAGTATTGAGTATAGAAGTTGGGAGGTCATGTTGTAGTTGTATAAGACTGCATTTAGAATATTGTGTCCAGTTCTGGGCACCATGTTATAGGGAAGATGTCAAACTGTAAAGGGTACAGAGAAGATTTATGAGGATGTTTCCAGGACTAGAGGGTGTGAGCTATAGGGAGAGGTTGAGTGGGTTGGGACTCAATTCCATGGAGCGCAGGAGGATGAGGGGAGATGTTATAGAGGTGCACAAAATCATTAGAGGAATAGATCGGGTAGATGCACAGAGTCTTTTGCCCAGAGTCGAGGATCAGAGAACATAGGTTCAAGGTGAAGGGGAAAAGATTTAATAGGAATCCGAGGGGTAACTTTTTCACACAAAGGGTGGTGGGTATATGGAACAAGTTGCCAGAGGAGGTAGTTGGCATTGGGACTATCCCATCATTTAGAACCAGTTAGACAGGTACATGGATAGAACAGGTTTGGAGTGATATGGACCAAATGCAGGCAAGTGTGACTAGTGTAGCTGGGACATTATTAGTCGGTGTGGGCAAGTTGGGCCATATAACCATATAACAATTACAGCACGGATACAGGCCATCTCGACCCTTCTAGTCCGTGCCGAACACATAATGCATTTCGTTGTCTCTGTACTGTACACTGACAATGACAATTAAATTGAATCTGAATCTGAATCTGATCTAATCTCCCCTAGTCCCATATACCTGCGCTCAGCCCATAACCCTCCATTCCCTTCCCATCCATATAACTATCCAATTTATTTTTAAATGATAAAAACGAACCTGCCTCCACCACCTTCACTGGAAGCTCATTCCACACAGCTACCACTCTCTGAGTAAAGAAGTTCCCCCCCATGTTACCCCTAAACTTCAGTCCCTTAATTCTCATGTCATGTCCCCTTGTTTGAATCTTCCCTACTCTCAGTGGGAAAAGCTTTTCCACGTCAACTCTGTCTATCCCTCTCATCATTTTAAAAACCTCTATCAAGTCCCCCCTTAACCTTCTGCGCTCCAAAGAATAAAGCCCTAACTTGTTCAACCTTTCTCTGTAACTTAGTTGCTGAAACCCAGGCAACATTCTAGTAAATCTCCTCTGTACTCTCTCTATTTTGTTGACATTCTTCCTATAATTAGGCGACCAAATTTGTACACCATACTCCAGATTTGGCCTCACCAATGCCTTATACAATTTTAACATTACATCCCAACTTCTATACTCAATGCTCTGATTTATAAAGGCCAGCACACCAAAAGCTTTCTTTACCACCCTATCTACATGAGATTCCACTTTCAGGGAACTGTGCACAGTTATTCCCAGATCCCTCTGTTCAACTACATTCTTCAATTCCCTACCATTTACCATGTACGTCCTATTTTGATTTGTCCTGCCAAGATGTAGCACCTCACACTTATCAGCATTAAATTCCATCTGCCATCTTTCAGCCCACTCTTCCAACTGGCATAAATCTCTCTGTAGACTTTGAAACTCTACTTCATTACCCGCAACCCCACCTATCTTAGTATCATCTGCATACTTACTAATCCAATTTACCACACCATCATCCAGATCATTGATGTACATGACAAACAACAGTGGACCCAACACAGATCCCTGTGGCACCCCACTCGTCACTGGCCTCCAACCTGACAACCATCCACCATTACTCTCTGGCATCTCCCATTCAGCCACTGTTGAATCCATCTTGCTACTCCACCATTAATACCCAACCATTGAACCTTCTTAACCAACCTTCCATGAGGAACCTTGTCAAAGGCCTTACTGAAGTCCATATACACAACATCCACTGCTTTACCCTCATCAATTTCCCGAGTAACATCTTCAAAAAATTCAAGAAGATTAGTCAAACATGACCTTCCAGGCACAAATCCATGTTGACTGTTCCTAATCAGACCCTGTTTATCCAGATGCTTATACAGGGCCTGTTTCCACACTGTGCCACTCTATGACTCTATCTATGTTCTTCAGAGATGCTACCTGACCAACTGAGCTACTCCAACACTTTGTGTCTATTTTCCCTTCACCCAGACTTTGTTTGAGGCTAGAGCAGGTGGGAACACCAGGGAGGCGATGGCATCTAGAGAATGGATCTGATTATCAACTAAAGCAGAGTCGTGTGTTAACTCCAAGGCTCTGGTTGAGTTGATGAAGAGTGTGTAGAGTTGGCTTTGGGATAGGGAGATTTCACGGCAGTCGGGTCACGACCCATGACCCGTACTATTGCTACGCCACGCCAACTGGAGTACACGCGATGAACTGCGGGTAAACACTGACCATAGTTTCCAGCGTAGCGGGCCCGTTAAAACCCGCTGAAATTGTCAATTTTTGCACTGTAAATAATTATGGAAATCGGGATAAGCGTGAGAGACATTTAGCCTACTTCAGAATTCCAAAAGTGAGGAGAAATGAGTGTAGGAGTGTGTAGGGGGTTCCCCAGGTCTACACGCAGTGGGTGGTTCCCGGAAGACTCCCAATTTTGTTCATTTCAGGTGACCCCCTAAACACTCCCATAGTCAGACATTGGTAGCTAGTATTCCGTTTGGGGAGTCTGCATCCTGGGGGCATGAACATTGAATTCTCCCAATTTTGTTAGCCCTTGCTGTCTCCTCCCCTTCCTATCTCTCCCTCAGCCCTCGGGCTCCTCCTCCTCCTTTTTCGTTTCTTCTTTCCCCCCCCCAATAGTCTGAAGAAGGGTTTTGGCTGGAAACGTTGCCTATTTCCTTCGCTCCATAGATGCTGCTGCACCCGCTGAGTTTCTCCAGTATTTACGTCTACCTTCGTCTAACCTAATTTCTGGGCTGAAGGTCTATATCTCTACACTCTCTTTAATCCCCTCACACTCCACGCTCTCCAACCATCACAACTGTCCTTCTCTTTCTCTGCATTCCCCCTCTCACCTGCTCTATTCATTCCCTGCTTCTCTCCTCTCCCTTGTCCATCCTGTCCCTAACCCCTGCAATATGCATTCTGCAGATTCAGATTCAGATTCAAACTTTATTGTCATTGTGCAGTGTAAGTACAGAGACAACGAAATGCAGTTAGCATCTCCCCAGAAGAGCGAACATAGAATAATGAGCAATAAATATATATACGTACATACAGTCGTAGTGCAATTATTTTTTTCCTGGGGGAAGGAGTGTCCGCGGGGGGGGGGGGGGGGGGTGACTGGCAATCACCGAGGTACAGTGTTGAGCAGTGTAACAGCCGCCGGGAAGAAGCTGTTCCTGGACCTGCTGGTTCGGCAACGGAGAGATCTGTAGCGCCTCCCGGATGGTAGGAGGGTAAACAGTCCATGGTTGGGGTGAGAGCAGTCCTTGGCGATGCTGAGTGCCCTCCGCAGACAACGCTTGCTCTGGACAGACTCAATGGAGGGGAGCGAGGAACCGGTGATGCGTTGGGCAATTTTCACCACCCTCTGCAATGCCTTCCAGTCGGAGTCAGAGCAGTTGCCGTACGATACTGTGATACAGTTGGTAAGGATGCTCTCGATGGTGCAGCGGTAGAAGTTCACCAGGATCTGAGGAGACAGATGGACCTTCTTCAGTCTCCTCAGGAAGAAGAGACTCTGGTGAGCCTTCTTGACCAGAGTAGAGGTATTGTGGGTCCAAGAGAGGTCATCGGAGATGTTGACCCCCAGAAACCTGAAGCTAGAAACACGTTCCACCTCCGTCACGTTAATGTGGATGGGGGTGTGCGTGCCGCCCCTAGACCTTCTGAAGTCTACAATGAGCTCCTTGGTCTTCTTGGAGTTAAGGGCCAGGTTGTTGTCAGCGCACCATGCTGCTAGGAGCTGGACCTCCTCCCTATAGGCCGACTCATCGTTGTTGCTGACGAGGCCAATCACCGTTGTATCATCTGCATACTTGATGATGGTGTTAGACAGGGCATATCCCGTCTAAAGGTCTCTCAAATGTCACCGTCATAACTGCCTCAACCACCTGGCAGCGCGTTCCAGACACTCACCACCTTCTGTGTAAAATCGTGCCCCGCACATCTCCTTTAAACGTTGCCCCTTTCACTATAAAGCTACGCAGGGACTTTATGGTCCGACATCCGCTACCAGAACCCGGTCAGATCCACAACCCGAACTCGGGCGTCGCCCAGTCCCACCGGTAATGGGCGGACATGGCCCTTTGTCTCGGTCGCTGCGTTTGGATAGCACCTTCCACGTCCCGACAGATATCCCCGGGAGAGTTGCAGTGTGGTGGTTCAGCCCAATACTGGACTTGACTCCGGAACAGGATTCCGGCATCAATATCCCCATATTTCACAGATTAAAATTTCACACCAATCACAGCTCAACATTTAATATAAAGTCGACATCGAGACTAAAATGCCAATGACGGGAAACTCCAGGCCGTGACTACATCTTGTGTAAAGCCGGCGTGAATAACATGAGACTAGGGTCAATGAGGGCCAGCCGGCACACACTCGATGGGCCGAAGCCCCCTTTGCTGTCCTTACATTACAATAAATACTAGTTATTTCATAGATCAGATCTGCCCCACAATGTCCTCGCCCAGTGACGGCGAGATCAGTGAAGAAAGAGCGGGCCTGTAATAAATAAATAGAATAGAGCGAGAACGCGGTCACACGATGACAACTGATGCAAATACCCTACCTACGGGCCTGGGGTAGCAGCGCCCGCGACGGGCCGAGCGGCGGGGTCTGGACGTGTACGCGGTCGCTTCTGTATGTGCGAAACCGCGACGCTGTGAGCGCCCGGCGGATGGGGGTCCCCAATATGGGGGGGGTGGGGGCAGAGGCAGGGGTAGGGGCTGCGGTCCCCGCTCCACCCGAGGCTACGAGCGGCCACGGGGCAGGACACATGTACAGCCCACCGGCACCATCTGGAAGCGGAACCGTCCAGCCAGTCCCGGGCACGGCCGCCGCCGCAGCACCAGCTGCCTCTGCTCCACGGCCACCGAATTCAGCGCCCGCGTCTCCTCGCCAGTCTCCGGGTCGATGCAGCCGGCGCACAGGCAGCGAGCGAAGGCCAACTACACGGGGTAGCGCTCCGCGTCCTCATTGATCCTGGAAGCGGCAAATGGGCGGAGTGAGAGAGGGGGCGGAGATGGGGGCTCCCGGGGCGATCACCCCCCTCCCGCCGCCTCATCCCCCGACCCACCCCCACCCGACCCACCCCCACCTCCCCCCGACCCACCCCCCCACGACCCATCCCCCGACCCATCCCCCGACCCACCCCCACGACCCATCCCCCGACCCCCGACCCCCCCCACCTCCCCCCGACTCACCCCCACCTCCCCCCGACCCATCCCCACCGCCCTCCCACGACCCAACCCCCACCTATCCCCGACCCACCCCACCTCCCCCCGACCCTGTACCTGTACCTGTATTCCCAGGGTGAGATGGAGCGGTGCCCGAGGTCGGCGTTGCCCGGGGGCCGGAGCCCGCTCAGGGGGCAAAGTCCCGGCTCCCTCCGCCGCCGCTCCAGCGCTTTGACGAGGTCTATAGCGGGCAAGCGGCCCGTGTTTGCCCTGCCCAGCAGCTTCCGCAACTCATGGCCCGGATCCTGTCGCTCCTCCGGGGAGAGGCAGCTCTCGGTCCCCGGCCGGCGCGCCGCCCCGCTGCCCGCACACAGCAGCAGCAACGGGAGAAACTGCGGGAGAGACAGCGTCAGAGAGTGGAGACATGTCCGCGCTCAGCCATTCCCCGCTCCATTCACACTAGTTCTATGTTATCACACGTTCTCACCCACTCCCTACACACTAGCGACATTCTACAGAGGCCAGTTCACCTGCAAACTCACATGTCTATGGGATGTGGAAAGAAACCGGAGCACCCAGAGAAACCCACGCGGCCACTGGGATAACGTGCAAACTCCACACAGGCAGTACCTGAGGTCTCTGGCGCTGTGAGGCAGCAGCTCTACCCGCTGCGTTTCCTGAGATGTACACGATGACGAGGAGCATGGATAAAGTGAAAGCTCACAGTCATGTTCCCTTTGTAGAGGGAAAACTAGAGGGCAAAAGCTGAAGGTGAGAGGGGCAAGATTGAAGCGGGACCGGATCTCAGGGGCAACTTTTTTACTCAGAGGGTGGTTGGTATCTGGCATGAGCTGCCAGGGGATGCTGTAGAAACGGATACAATTGGGACTTTTAAAAGACATTGGACATATATGCGGACAGGCAGGGTTTAGAGGGATATGGACCACATGCAGGCTACTGGGATTAGCCCAGTTTGCCAATTTAGTCAGCATGGGCGAGGTGGGCCGAAGAGCCTGTTTCTGTGCTGTATGGTCCATGACATAGTCAGTGACAGCACAGAAGCAGGTCATTTGATTCAGATTCAGATTCAGATTCAGATTCAATTTTAATTGTCATTGTCAGTGTACAGTACAGAGACAACGAAATGCATTTAGCATCTCCCTTGAAGAGCGACATAGCAAACGATTTGAATAAAATAATAATAAGTGTCCGGGGGGGGGGGGGGGGGGGGGGGGGGGGGGGGGGGGGGGGGTGATTGGAAGTCACCGAGGTACGTTGTTGAGTAGAGTGACAGCCGCCGGAAAGAAGCTGTTCCTCGACCTGCTGGTTCGGCAACGGAGAGACCTGTAGCGCCCTCCCGGATGGTAGGAGGGTAAACAGTCCATGGTTGGGGTGAGAGCAGTCCCCATCCCTCTCTCCCCATCCCCCTCTCCTCATTTGACCCATCGGTCTCCAGCTCTCTACAAGAGCCACTGACCAGTTCGACCCCTTGCCCCTCTCCCCTCAAGGACAAAGAGAGAGCGGCTCAGCCTCACAGTCGATGGCCGTGACTGCATGGACAATGGTTCAGCTCTAGCATCGGAAATTACACCAAACCCACCGATTGTGGATTTGATGGGAGCACGTGGTGCCAGGAATGTGTAGGAAGGAACTGCAGATGCTGGTTTATACCGAAAATAGACAGAAAGTGCTGGAGTAACTCAGCGAGTCAGGCAGCGCGTTTCAGGTCCAAATCCTTCTTCAGACCCAGGGGTCAGGGATCGACAACAACACTAGAATAGGGTTCCCCAGCACCCGTCACCTCATCGCCTCTCTCCTCGCCCCCTTCTCTCCCCATCCCTCTCTCCCCATCCCTCTATCCTCATCCCCCTCTCCTCATCCCCCTCTCCTCCCTCATCCTCCTCTCCTTATCCCTCTCTCCCCATCCCCCTCTCCTCATCCCCCTCTTCCCATCCCTCTATCCTCATCCCTCTCTCCCCATCCCCCTCACCTCATTCCCTCTCCCCCTCTCCTCCCTCCCCTCTCTCCCTCCCCTCCCCATCCCCTCCCCCCTCTCTCCCCTCTCTCCTCATCCCCCTCCTCATCCCCCTCCCTCCCTCTCCTCATCTCTCTCCCCTCCCCTCGCCTCCTCCCCCTCTCCCCATCCCCCTCTCCTCATCCCCCTCCCCATCCCTCCCTCCTCCCCCCCCCTCTCATCCCATCTCCTCATCCCCCTCTCCCCATCCCTCCTTATCCCTCTCTCCCCATCCCCCTCCCTCATCCCCCTCTTCCCCTCCCCCTCTCTCCTCATCCCCCTCTCCTCATCCCCCTCTCCCTATCCCTCTCCTCCCCATCCCCCTCTCCCCCATCCCCCTCCCCTCTCCCATCCCCCCTCTCCCCATCCCCCTCTCCTCCCCCCCCCTCTCTCCTCCCCTCTCCCTCTCAGATCCCCTCTTCCCTCCCTCCCCATCCCTCTCTCCCCATCCCTCTCTCCCCCATCCCCCTCTCTCATCCCATCCCTCTCTCCCCCCCTCCTCTCCCCTCCCCCTCCCCTCTTCCCCCTCCCTCTCCCCTCCCCCATCCCCCTCTCTCCCCATCCCCCTCACCTCATCCCCCTGTCCCCATCCCTCTCTCCCCCTCCCTCTCTCCCCATCCCCCTCTCCTCCTCTCCCTCCCTCTCTCCCCATCCCCCTCTCCTCATCCCCCTCTCCTCATCCCCCTCTCCTCCTATCCCCCTCCTCCCCATCCCCCTCTCCCCATCCCCCCTCCTCATCCCCCTCTTCCCATCCCTCTCACCTCATCCCCCCTCTCCTCATCCCCCTTCTCTTATCCCTCTCCTCCCATCCCCCCCTCCCCACTCCTCCCTCTCCCCCCTCCCTCTCCCCATCCCCATTCTCCCCATCCCTCTCCTCCCCATCCCCCTCTCCCCATCCCCTCTCTCTCCTATCCCCCCCCTCTTCCCATCCCTCTCACCTCCATCCCCCTCTCCCCATCCCCTCTCTCCTCATCCCCCTCTCCTTATCCCTCTCCCCATCCCTCTCCTCCCCATCCCCCTCTCCCCATCCCCCTCCCCACCCTCCCCTCTCCCCATCCCCCTCTCCCCATCCCTCTCTCCCCATCCCTCTCTCCCCATCCCTCTCTCCTCTCTCCCCCATCCCTCTCTCCCCATCCTATTTATTTCCCACCTCCATTCCAATTCCCTATCTACGTCCATTCCCTCTACCCCATCTCCCCTCCTCTCGCGATGGCAGGACAATTAGGTTGAGAGGGGTTTAATGGAGAAGTAGACTGGATGGGCCGAAAAACCTAATTGTGCTCCTGTTGCTAATCTACCCACCGATTTCCCCTGTAGCCCCAGACCGCTCCTCACCTGCGCTGCCAACATCACTCGATCTCTCGCTGCTTGGTACTCACTGTGTCCCCACGTTATGCTGCGGCTGTTTATAGCTTGGACCGGCTGGAAATCCCGATGTGAACATTCCTCTTTCTCTGTTTCCGCGTTGTTGAGCGGCGTAAACCCCCAGAGCCGCGTGGAGAGTGAAGGATCCAGAGCCCGTCACAGTCCGTTGCCGGTGGGGCAGAGTGAGATAGAAGGAATGGGTCTCAGTCTGAAGAAAATAGATGAGTGAGGTACCACTTAAATCTTTGGTTCTTGGTCCTCCAAAATATTCCAAATGGAATTTAAACTGGAGGTGGTACCCCATCTCCCCCCTCCCCCACACCTCTCTCCCCCTCCCCTCTCTCCTCCCCTCCCCACCCCTCTCTATCTCCTCACCCCTCTCCTCCCCCTCCTCCACCCACCCCCATCCCTCTCTCCCCCTTCCCTCTCTACCCCATCCCCTTCCCTCTCCCTCCGCCCCCTTCTCCCTACCACTGTCCCTCTTCCACCACTCCCCCTACCCCTCCCTCCCCACTCTTCCACTTACCTCACCCCTCTCCCTTCCCCACCCCTCTCTCTCACCCTCCCTTCCCCCTCCCTCCCCTCTCATAGCTGAAATTTTGGAGAAAGTATGTGGTTGGTCAGTATTCTGCCAGTTGGCCTATCATATAATAATTTTATCCATGAAATAAAATTCTCTCCCATCTGAAATGTTTGCAGTACTGTGAAAAGGTACTTCCATTCTACTTGGTCAAGTGCTTTTTCTGCATCTAATGAAATAATTGATAAGTCTTCTTCTTTAGTTCTGCATGAGTACATTATGTTAAAAAGGCGTCTCAAATTATTATAACGAATATCTCTTGGGTATAAACCCCGTTTGATCCGAATGTATTGATTTATTAACGTATTTACTTAATCTTCTTGCCAAAGTTTTCACCAATATTTTCTGATCTGTATTTAGCAGGGCAATTGCTCTGTATGATCCCCGGTCTTCTAGATCTTTATCTTTTTTGGGTATAAGTGTGATACAGGTGCACAACCTTTTATCCGAAAGCCTTGGGACCAGACACTTCTCGGATTTCGGAATTTTTCGGATTTCCGAATGGATGATTTTTAGCGTAGATTAGTTGGGTAGCGCGGGCGGCTTGAAAAGTCTGGAGCGGCTGCCTCCTCCCCGGAGATCGGGGAATCATTGTAAATCATTGCTTAAATGTTAGTCAGTTAGTTTGGAGGGATTTTAGATCAATACCTCGATAAATCTGCTCAACAAAAGAGACATAATATAAAATCGAAATCCAGTGAACTTTTAAAGACGTATATAAAATAACCAAATATAACAGACGTATGGAGGATTGCAAACCCCGCCGGAAGAGAATACTCCTTCTACTCACCAATACATAAAACCTATACACGTATTGACTACTTCCTAGTGGACACTAAATTAATACCCTTCACAACTAACCCTAAATACCATAATAGTATCATTTCCGATCATTCTCTGCTAACCTTCTCCTTAAAACTAGAAGGAATGTTTAATAATAAATCGTTCTGGAGGTTTACTAAATACTAAATAATCCGGACTGTTGTAAATACTTAAAACAACAGATGGAACTCTTTTTTGAGACCAATGATACCCCAGACATCTCGTCCTCCCTATTATGGGAATCTTTTAAGGCTTTTATTAGAGATTCTATCATTTCATATCAAGCTTATCAAAATAAAAAGAATAAGATGGAACAATTGCAACTAGAAGAACAGATTAGACAACTTGATTTAGAAAACGCGATAGATCCAACTATTAGATAAACACAAGATACACTGTAGCAATATTGAAATTTAAACTAAACCAAATTTTATCTGCAAGAGTTATTAGATTATTTCAAATAACAAAACAGTAAAATTTCGATTTCGGCAACAAACCACACAAACCTTTAGCACGCCAGCTGAGAAAGGTTGAAAAGGACCAGAGTATTCTAAAAATTAAATCAGATAAAGGTGAACTGTTAACGCTTCCAAAAAACATTAATGAAAGATTTGCCCAATTTTATCAAAACTTATACACATCCAAAACATCAACAGAAAGCAGAAAAATTACAAACCTTCTGGACAACTGTAAACTTCGAACACTTAATCCGCTGGAACAAGAGGAATTAGGAGCACAGATTTCAAGTAAAGTAATAGAAGAGACAATCAATTCACTGAAGAACGGTAAAACAACAGAACCAGACGGGTTCAGTGACGAATTTTATAAAATATTTTACGAGGTAATTTCCCCACGCTTACACAATCTTTATACATACGCATTTAAAGAACAGACATTACCACAAACACCAGCTGAATCAACTACAGGTGCACAACCTTTTATCCGGAGTTCCGGAAACCGAAAAGCTCCGAAAACCGGACACTTTTTCCAGGATGTTGTCTGCACAGCAAAGCTCGCGTTGGGCGCCAAACTTGACCCGAAACGACCCACGGCCAACCCACGTCTGTACTTCTGTAGCGGCTGCCTCCTCCCCGGAGACCGGGGAGACACTTAAACATCTGTAAATCATTGCTTAAATGTTAGTCAGTTCGTTTGGAGGGCTTTTATGTGAAGGGGGGGGGGGGGGGGGGGGGGATGAAGGGGGAAACTTTAACTCTTAGTCCCCTACCTGGTCGGAGAGGCGGGGAGCGGGCAATGCCTTACCGGGTCGCCGTGCAGTAAGCTCCGGAGCGCTGTGGCCGCTGACTCCCAACATCGCGGAGCTGGGGGCTGCGAGCATCCGGCCGCGGGCGGCGCCGGTTGGAGCTCCGACCCCGGCAACTCTAGCCCGGGCTGCGCGGCGCTCCAAATCCAGCCCCGCTCGCGGCCGGACGCCCGTAGCCCCAGCGCCGCGATGTTTGGAGTCGGCGGCGTCGCAGCGCTGGGATACCAGCGGGGAGCGGGCAATGCCTTACCGGGTCGCCGTGCAGTAAGCTCCGGAGCGCTGTGGCCGCCGACACACAACAACGCGGAGCTGGGGCTGCGGGCGTCCAGCCGCCGGCCGCGCTGGATTTGGAGCGCCTCGCAGCCAGGGGTAGAGTTGCCGGGGTCGGAGCTACAACCGGCGCCGCCCGCGGCCGGTCGCCCACAGCCCCAGCTCCGCGATGTTGGGAGTCGGCGGCCACAGCGCTCCAGAGCTTACTGCACGGCGACCCGGTAAGGCATTGCCCGCTCCCCGCCTCTCCGACCAGGTAGGGGACTAAGAGTTAAAGTTTCCCCCTTCATCCCCCCCCCCCCCCCCCTTCACATAAAAGCCCTCCAAACGAACTGACTAACATTTAAGCAATGATTTACAGATGTTTAAGTGTCTCCCCGGTCTCCGGGGAGGAGGCAGCCGCTACAGAAGTACAGACGTGGGTTGGCCGTGGGTCGTTTCGGGTCAAGTTTGGCGCCCAACGCGAGCTTTGCTGTGCAGACAACATCCTGGAAAAAGTGTCCGGTTTTCGGAGCTTTTCGGTTTCCGGAACTCCGGATAAAAGGTTGTGCACCTGTAGTTGATTCAGCTGGTGTTTGTGGTAATGTCTGTTCTTTAAATGCGTATGTATAAAGATTGTGTAAGCGTGGGGAAATTACCTCGTAAAATATTTTATAAAATTCGTCACTGAACCCGTCTGGTTCTGTTGTTTTACCGTTCTTCAGTGAATTGATTGTCTCTTCTATTACTTTACTTGAAATCTGTGCTCCTAATTCCTCTTGTTCCAGCGGATTAAGTGTTCGAAGTTTACAGTTGTCCAGAACGTTTGTAATTTTTCTGCTTTCTGTTGATGTTTTGGATGTGTATAAGTTTTGATAAAATTGGGCAAATCTTTCATTAATGTTTTTTGGAAGCGTTAACAGTTCACCTTTATCTGATTTAATTTTTAGAATACTCTGGTCCTTTTCAACCTTTCTCAGCTGGCGTGCTAAAGGTTTGTGTGGTTTGTTGCCGAAATCGAAATTTTACTGTTTTGTTATTTGAAATAATCTAATAACTCTTGCAGATAAAATTTGGTTTAGTTTAAATTTCAATATTGCTACAGTGTATCTTGTTGTGTTTATCTAATAGTTGGATCTATCGCGTTTTCTAAATCAAGTTGTCTAATCTGTTCTTCTAGTTGCAATTGTTCCATCTTATTCTTTTTATTTTGATAAGCTTGATATGAAATGATAGAACCTCTAATAAAAGCCTTAAAAGATTCCCATAATAGGGAGGACGAGATGTCTGGGTCTCAAAAAAGAGTTCCATCTGTTGTTTTAAGTATTTACAACAGTCCGGATTATTTAGTATTTAGTAAACCTCCAGAGCGATTTATTATTAAACATTCCTTCTAGTTTTAAGGAGAAGGTTAGCAGAGAATGATCGGAAATGATACTATTATGGTATTTAGGGTTAGTTGTTAGTTGATATTTACTGATACAATGAACCTTAACTAGAGGTCATAAATCTAGAAGTTATTCAGTGTTAGCTTTAAAGAGGAATGAATCATTATTCGGTTATGATATTACGTTTTAGGTTAAAATAAATGATTTAGTACAATTATTTATGTGTTAGTGATATAATTAATTATATAATTTGTTAGTAGATTATTACGTTCCGCTCTGTTTAATTTGTTTTCTATACTGCATGATTCCAGTTTCTTGAATCTTTCTTTAGTTAAACACGATGGCCTTGAACATTCTATCCACACGTTCCAATCCACCCCTGATAAGGTGTCTAGACGTTAGCACGTGCGAGTTAGTTGGCCATCTTATCTGCAACTTTTGTATATCTTTTTATGTAAAGAAGCATATTCTCTCGCCGTGCAGTAAGCTCTGGAGCGCTGTGGCCGCCGACTCCCAACATCGCGGAGCTGGGGCTGCGGGCGACCGGCCGCGGGCGGCGCCGGTTGTAGCTCCGACCCCGGCAACTCTACCCCTGGCTGCGAGGCGCTCCAAATCCAGCGCGGCCGGCGGCCGGACGCCCGCAGCCCCAGCTCCGCGATGTTGTGTGTCGGCGGCCACAGCGCTCCGGAGCTTACTGCACGGCGACCCGGTAAGGCATTGCCCGCTCCCCGCTGGTATCCCAGCGCTGCGACGCCGCCGACTCCAAACATCGCGGAGCTGGGGCTACGGGCGTCCGGCCGCGGGCGGAGCTGGATTTGGAGCGCCCGCGCAGCCAGGGATAGAGTTGCCGGGGTCGGAGCTCCAACCGGCGCCGCCCGCGGCCGGATGCTCGCAGCCCCCAGCTCCGCGATGTTGGGAGTCAGCGGCCACAGCGCTCCGGAGCTTACTGCACGGCGACCCGGTAAGGCATTGCCCGCTCCCCGCCTCTCCCACCAGGTAGGGGACTAAGAGTTAAAGTTTCCCCCTTCATCCCCCCCCCCCCCCCCCCCCCCCCCCCTTCACATAAAAAGCCCTCCAAACGAACTGACTAACATTTAAGCAATGATTTACAGATGTTTAAGTGTCTCCCCGGTCTCCGGGGAGGAGGCAGCCGCTACAGAAGTACAGACGTGGGTTGGCCGTGGGTCGTTTCGGGTCAAGTTTGGCGCCCAACGCGAGCTTTGCTGTGCAGACAACATCCTGGAAAAAGTGTCCGGTTTTCGGAGCTTTTCGGTTTCCGGAACTCCGGATAAAAGGTTGTGCACCTGTAGTTGATTCAGCTGGTGTTTGTGGTAATGTCTGTTCTTTAAATGCGTATGTATAAAGATTGTGTAAGCGTGGGGAAATTACCTCGTAAAATATTTTATAAAATTCGTCACTGAACCCGTCTGGTTCTGTTGTTTTACCGTTCTTCAGTGAATTGATTGTCTCTTCTATTACTTTACTTGAAATCTGTGCTCCTAATTCCTCTTGTTCCAGCGGATTAAGTGTTCGAAGTTTACAGTTGTCCAGAACGTTTGTAATTTTTCTGCTTTCTGTTGATGTTTTGGATGTGTATAAGTTTTGATAAAATTGGGCAAATCTTTCATTAATGTTTTTTGGAAGCGTTAACAGTTCACCTTTATCTGATTTAATTTTTAGAATACTCTGGTCCTTTTCAACCTTTCTCAGCTGGCGTGCTAAAGGTTTGTGTGGTTTGTTGCCGAAATCGAAATTTTACTGTTTTGTAATTTGAAATAATCTAATAACTCTTGCAGATAAAATTTGGTTTAGTTTAAATTTCAATATTGCTACAGTGTATCTTGTGTTTATCTAATAGTTGGATCTATCGCGTTTTCTAAATCAAGTTGTCTAATCTGTTCTTCTAGTTGCAATTGTTCCATCTTATTCTTTTTATTTTGATAAGCTTGATATGAAATGATAGAACCTCTAATAAAAGCCTTAAAAGATTCCCATAATAGGGAGGACGAGATGTCTGGGGTATCATTGGTCTCAAAAAAGAGTTCCATCTGTTGTTTTAAGTATTTACAACAGTCCGGATTATTTAGTATTTAGTAAACCTCCAGAGCGATTTATTATTAAACATTCCTTCTAGTTTTAAGGAGAAGGTTAGCAGAGAATGATCGGAAATGATACTATTATGGTATTTAGGGTTAGTTGTTAGTTGATATTTACTGATACAATGAACCTTAACTAGAGGTCATAAATCTAGAAGTTATTCAGTGTTAGCTTTAAAGAGGAATGAATCATTATTCGGTTATGATATTACGTTTTAGGTTAAAATAAATGATTTAGTACAATTATTTATGTGTTAGTGATATAATTAATTATATAATTTGTTAGTAGATTATTACGTTCCGCTCTGTTTAATTTGTTTTCTATACTGCATGATTCCAGTTTCTTGAATCTTTCTTTAGTTAAACACGATGGCCTTGAACATTCTATCCACACGTTCCAATCCACCCGATAAGGTGTCTAGACGTTAGCACGTGCGAGTTAGTCGGCCATCTTATCTGCAACTTTTGTATATCTTTTTATGTAAAGAAGCATATTCTCTCAATCTACCCCTTATAAATATATATAAAGGTATACATTAAACACGTGGTATAATCCACGAAATCAGCAAAGCCGTAGCATTTTACTTATCCTTTAGTGTCCTTTTTTTAAGTCTTGTGCGTATTTGAATGCTGCTTCTGGATCAGTAAAGAAACGCTCCGAGTCATTATATGTGACCCTCAGTTTGGCAGGATATATTATTCCATATTTCAGTTGTGCGATTATTTTTAAGCATCAGCCAGGTCTTTGTAAAAAGGGCACGTTTCTTTGCCACCTCTGCCGGGTAATCTCTGAAGAATCTTACACTTTCTCCTTTGAACTTCAGGTTTTTTCCCCGATTGGCATTTTCTTCATAATGTCTTCAAGAGCTGCTATGTCGTTAAGTTTCAGGAAAAACTGTCTTGGTGGAGCTCCGTCCCCTGAGTATGCTCTCTGAACTCGATGTGCAGCATCTACTTTGGGTCTTTCAGACAGACTGAATACTTATTGAAGTAAGTTGGCACTGAAAATCCCAGGGTCTATTCCAGTTTCCTTCCTTTCTTTCACTCCAACAATTCTTAAGTTTTGCCGTCTGGACTGGGCTTCGAGATCAAGGTATTTGTCGGTCATTCTGGCCAGTTGCCCAGAAACTCGGTCTAGATCTTCTTTCATTCTTTGCATCGCTTCAGACATGTCTGTAGTTGTAGTTTCCAGATCTTTAATAGCTTTGTTTTGTTTTATTGAAGTAAGGAGAACGGGCTCCAGCTTTTTACTGAGACCTTCTTCAACCCGTTTAATTTCTTATATAACCATATAACAATTACAGCATGGAAACAGGCCATCTCGACCCTTCTAATCCGTGCCGAACACGTATTCTCCCCTAGTCCCATATACCTGCGCTCAGACCATAACCCTCCATTCCTTTCTCGTCCATATAACTATCCAATTTATTTTTAAGTGATAAAAACGAACCTGCCTCCACCACCTTCACTGGAAGCTCATTCCACACAGCTACCACTCTCTGAGTAAAGAAGTTCCCCCTCATGTTACCCCTAAACTTCTGTCCCTTAATTCTCAAGTCATGTCCCCTTGTTTGCATCTTCCCTCCTCTCAGTGGGAAAAGCTTATCCACGTCAACTCTGTCTATCCCTCTCATCATTTTAAAAACCTCTATCAAGTCCCTCCTTAACCTTCTGCGCTCCAAAGAATAAAGCCCTAACTTGTTCAACCTTTCTCTGTAACTTAGTTGCTGAAACCCAGGCAACATTCTAGTAAATCCCCTCTGTACTCTCTCTATTTTGTTGACATCCTTCCTATAATTAGGCGACCAAAATTGTACCCCATACTCCAGAATTGGCCTCACCAATGCCTTGTACAATTTTAACATTACATCCCAACTTCTATACTCAATGCTCTGATGTATAAAGGCCAGCACACCAAAAGCTTTCTTAAATCGGTATCTACTTCTTCAATGCGATCCTGTAGAGTACCGATTTTATCACAGATATCATTGTTCCCGGCATCCATTCTTGTTTCTAACTTTCCCAGCTGAGTAGACAGCTTAGAAAGCTCCTTATTCAGAATTTCACCACAGCCCTTTGCCACAGCTTCTCTTAAAGATTGTTCTTGTTCTTTTACTTTTCCTTCCATAGCAGCAATAAACCTTTGTCCTTCAGTTTCCTCCTCTGATTCTTCAGGTGTTGTTTGAGGTGTTATTTTCCCGTCTTGGCTGCCTGCCAGGTTCATCTCAGTCTGTCTTTTACTGGCTCCTTACCAGCTTGGTTTGACCTGACCGTTTCTGGAAATTTGCCCACACAAATCGATGAACCATATTTTTGATATTTACTGATACAATGAACCTTAACTAGAGGTCATAAATCTAGAAGTTATTCAGTGTTAGCTTTAAAGAGGAATGAATCATTATTCAGTTATGATATTACGTTTTAGGTTAAAATAAATGATTTAGTACAATTATTTATGTGTTAGTGATATAATTAATTATATAATTTGTTAGTAGATTATTACGTTCCGCTCCGTTTAATTTGTTTTCTATACTGCATGATTCCAGTTTCTTGAATCTTTCTTTAGTAAACACGATGGCCTTGAACATTCTATCCACACGTTCCAATCCACCCCTGATAAGGTGTCTAGACGTTAGCACGTGCGAGTTAGTCGTCCATCTTATCTGCAACTTTTGTATATCTTTTTATGTAAAGAAGCATATTCTCTCAATCTACCCCTTATAAATATATATAAAGGTATACATTAAACACGTGGTTTAATCCACGAAATCAGCAAAGCCGTAGCATTTTACTTATCCTTTAGTGTCCTTTTTTTAAGTCTTGTGCGTATTTGAATGCTGCTTCTGGATGTAAAGAAACGCTCCGAGTCATTATATGTGACCCTCAGTTTGGCCGGATATATTATTCCATATTTCAGTTTTGCGATTATTTTAAGCATCAGCCAGGTCTTTGTAAAAAGGGCACGTTTCTTTGCCACCTCTGCCGGGTAATCTCTGAAGAATCTTACACTTTCTCCTTCGAACTTCAGGTTTTTTTCCGATTGGCATTTTCTTCATAATGTCTTCAAGAACTGCTATGTCATTAAGTTATAGGATAATCTGTCTTGGTGGAGCTCCGTCCCCTGAGTATGCTCTCTGAACTCGATGTGCAGCATCTACTTTGGGTCTTTCAGACAGACTGAATAACCATATAACAATTACAGCACGGAAACAGGCCATCTCGGCCCTACAAGTCCGTGCCGGACATTTTATTTCCCCTTAGTCCCACCTGCCTGCACTCATACCATAACCCTCCATTCCCTTCTCATCCATATGCCTATCCAATTTATTTTTAAATGGTACCAATGAACCTGCCTCCACCACTTCCACTGGAAGCTCATTCCACACCGCTACCACTATCTGAGTAAAGGTGCTGGCATCATCCTCGTAAATCTTTTCTGAACCTTTTCACTCTTGACAAAATCTTTCCTATAACATGGCCATAATTCTGAGCCTGCCTCGAAAGACAACTCTGCCCATATTTCCGAGCAATTTCAAACCTGCTTGGAATGCTAGCATTGTCCAGTTAGATGCCGCTAGTAAAGTATATTGTATTTTATTGTATATCTTTATTGTCATTTCCTGAGTATTCGCGTACCCAGAGGAAACAAAAAAACATTGCTCAACCAGTGTCCATTCAGTGTGCATGAAAAATAAATAGAAATAAAAAATACATGTATCATGAACAAATTCTACTAAACATTCAACAGGCGTTCCGACCGGCAGCGGCACAACAGTGGCTCTGCTGCAGTGTGTCCAGGTTGGGGGTTTGTGCGCGATACTTGGCAGGGCACAAAGTCCATTTAGCAGTCTTATAGCCTGTGGGAAGAAGCTGAGGAGCATCCTGCTGGTTTTGCAGCTAATGCTCCTGTACCTCTTCCCAGATGGCAGGATGGAGAAAATGTCATGCGATGGGTGGTAAGGGTCTTTGATGATGGAGATGGCTCTGTTGATACATCTCTTCCTGTATATGTCCAGCAGGAAGGGGAGTGGAGCACCAATAATCCTGCTGGCGGTCTTCACTATCCTGTCTAGTTGGTGCCGTTCGTACGCCTTGCAGCTCCCGAACCAGGAAGTGATGCCGTAGGTCAATGTGCTCTCGACATTGTCTTATGTCTTAACCATTTGTGTATTGTACAACCAAGTGTAAATATTACCAACTTGTAAGTGGTCCACTTACCCCATGTTTCAGAAGTGCCAGACCTACCTATTTGCCTGGTTACCTTAGTTGTAGAGTAAAACTGGTAGGGTGCGTGGAACCTCTGCCCAGCTTTCATGCTGCCACCAGCTTCAGCGAATCGCTTATTGCCGATGAAGACGTGGGGTGCGTTGTCCCCGAAACGTTGAAGCTTTGCTCATTGTTAGTACCTTGATTGGTCCGACAGATTTTGCTTCGTCCTCCAGGTTTTGCCTGTTGAATAGGCCTACCTGAATAGAAGATTCGGCTGCTGGCTCTAATGTCCCACTGATAGCGCTGATATGGACCTTCCACATGTGCTCCAGTATGTTGCACGGACATACTTTAGAATTTGAAGTCAGTTATATACTGACCACTCGCACTCCCCTCCTCAAAGAGGGTGAATCGTAGGCAGCCCTGAAACAGGTGCTACCACAGCCCCCTGACTCCTGCGCTGATATGGCCCTTCCAACGGACCTATACCAGGATGGAACATTTTTTCCCTGATTCTGTTGGGATGGCAAACCTTGCTGCCAGGAATGGTACCTCTGACACCTGCCCTTCATCCCTTGGGGTATGCTCCACGGATATACTCTCAGACTTGGCGTCAGATTTACACTGACCCGACATGCTCTCCTCCTCCAAGAGGGAGACATTAAGCAGCCCTATCGCAGGTGCTGCTGGCGTGGGCTCTCCCATAGGCCGACGCTGACACAACTCCTCTGTTGGAGTGTATCTAGGTGGAGCATGCTCTCCATTAGGAGCTCTATCCTGGACAACCCTCCAAATATATTATGCATTACCAGAGGGGAACCCTCGAGGCCCGCAAGACTGCTTTATAACAACAAGGCCGTTTCATTAACTCCAATCTCTTGCCCCAGGGTGGAGTCATAGGCTAATTTTACTTCGGAGTCACGTGAGTGATTCCGTGAAGAACCCAGCCCAGTGCGCAGGTGCGGCATTATCGCACAGCTGTGCAACAAGCGGCCAGCGGGAGTCGGGCGCTCCCGCAACCAAGGACGTGAGGTAAGTACTTACCTTAATCGGGCCTTGTGGTTTTTTGCTCCAGGGTGAGCAAAGCAGCAGAGGAAGCGGCCCCCGTTCGACTCCAGCGAAGGAGCCGACAGTGGAGGGGGATAGGCGCAAACGGGACCGCACACGCTGCGGACCGCTGACAGGGAGCTGCGCTGATGCCGGTCCGGTTAACAGCAGCGGACTGGAGGGAAATTTAAAAACCCGACCGGCAGCCCTGCAGACTCCTGACAAGGAGAATCGCCGCCCGGGAACCGCTACAATGCCGCCTGAAAAACGGCAGGCAGCCTCTAAATACAGGTAAGACAAAAATCTTACCAAAATTACAGGTTCTACAGGAACCAACTTCCTCCAACGCTGGAACAGGCTGGAAACAGCAAAAACAAGTATGTCTGTCTCCCCAAGCCAGAGGGACGAACCAGCAGTATGCAACGGAGGGGAAAGCACAAGGATCAGGCAAGAGCTAAGGGTTGTGTGGGGGAGCCACATGTAAAGGGCGCTCCTCCAAGCGGACGAGGTCCATCTTCCCAAAACAAAGCCCCCAGGAGGAGGGGGTAGGCCTTTTAGAGGCAACTCCGCAGCGAGCTGGGTCAGCAAGACTCGCCGTCAGACAAAGAGCTCTAAAGCAGCGAACTTTGAAGCTTAACAGACCACCAAGGTCAGCGAAGCTGTATCCCGACCGTTTGCTCGTTTTTTCCCGGAATCATACCGACTGGCAGGCCGGAAAAGACGCCGATGGATCCAAGGGGGTTCGCCAGGAATGAGACGCTATCCCGTTGCTACTACCTAGTGATGATGACGTCACACTAAGGCTGTTCCCAAATTTGGCGCTACTCGAGCTGAACACTGAGAGCACGGGATATCGCTATCCAGACACCCGAGATGGCGAAGCACCCCTCGGATCCACAACAG